>NC_057814.1:439560054-439860054 GCF_018294505.1 Triticum aestivum
CACCCCTACACCCCGTTGCCGGCTGGCGCCGCCCGTCTCCGCCGGCGCCTACTTGTCGCCTCCCCACACCGCCTCCTCTACCCTCCTCCCCGACCGGCCTCCTGGCGCCTTTGCTTCCTACCAGCGCCGCCCCGCCACTGCCGCCACGACCCCAACGCCAGCGCCACCCGGATTGCCACCTCGCCGGACGCCATCGCCGGACTGCCTCCCCGTCGTCCTCTCCGTCGCCTACTCGTCCCCATCCTCCTCCTCGCCGGACCACATCGTGCCTCGCCGCTCCCTCTCCCCATCAACGCTGGTGAGGACCCGTTCGTCCTTCCCTTTCCCCTGCCCGTCGTCGCGGTCGCCACGCTCATCCCATCCCCACTCGTGCGGAACACCACCCAGGCCACGTCCGCGCCGAGCTCCTCTCGCCCGCGCCTCCGCCTTACTCGCCGTCCGGTGCCCCGCGAGCTCCGGCGAGCTTGTGTCGCCATCGTTGTGCCCGTGAGCCCCTTGGTCACGCGCCCTCCCTGCCCCGACCACGACTGCGCCGCGCCCCTGCCGTGATGCTGCCTACTACCGCGAACCACGCCACTGGCTGCTCCCGGGCGAGCTCGCCGCTGGCCGCCGGCTCGCCTCCACGCGTGTGCGCGCGTGCACCCGTGTGTGCTTGGCCTTGTGCTACTGACCACAGGGGCCCACGCACCTGTATTTTTTTCAAGGAAACAAAAATGAAATAAAAACAATATAAACAATATAATTAATTAATTAAGATAATTGATTAACTTAATTGATCCTGTTAATTAATCTAATTAACCCTGTAATTAACTTTAGTTACATGTTTAGGTAAACATTCTATGACAGTGGGACCCACACGTCGGTTTGACTAGGTCAACTGACTAGCTGACTGCTGCCATCACCCTGACATCATAATTACATTTTCTAATTAAATTAATTCTGTTAATTCTAAAAATGAATTAGATCTTTAAAAATTAATATAAAATAAATCATAGCTCGGATCGAAATACTTTGTACATGAAAGTTGCTCAGAACGACGAGACGAATCCGGATACGCAACCCGTTTGTCCACCACACATCCCTAGCATAGCAAACACGCAACTTTCCCCCTCCGGTTCATCTGTCCGAAAACGCGAAACACCGGGGATACTTTCCCGGATGTTTCCTCCCTTCGCCGGTATCACCTACTACCGCGATTGGGCACCCCTAACAACGCTCATTGTCATGTCATGCATTGTCATGCTTATGTTTGCATTGTATTTAATATTTCTTCCCTCCTCTTCTCTCCGGTAGACTACGAGACCAACGCCGCTGCTGGTGCCCCGACCGACTACGTTGTTGACGACCCCTCCTTGCCAGAGCAACCAGGCAAGCCCCCCCCTTGATCACCAGATATCGCCTACTCTTCTCTATACTGCTTGCATTAGAAGAGTGTAGCATGTTACTGCTTTCGGTTAATCCTATTCTGCTGCATAGCCTGTCATTGTTGCTACAGTTGTTACCCTTACCTGCTATCCTACTGCTTAGTATAGGATGCTAGTGTTCCCTCAGTGGCCCTACACTCTTGTCCGTCTGCCATGCTATACTACTGGGCCGCGATCACTTCGGGAGGTGATCACGGGTATATACTATATACTTTATATACATGACACATGTGGTGACTAAAGTCGGGTCGGCTCGTTGAGTACCCGCTAGTGATTCTGATGAGGGGGCTGAAAGGACAGGTGGCTCCATCCCGGTAGAGGTGGGCCTGGGTTCCTGACGGCCCCCGACTGTTACTTTTTGGCGGAGCGACAGGGCAGGTTGAGACCACCTAGGAGACAGGTGGGCCTGGCCCTGGTCGGCGTTCGCGGATACTTAACACGCTTAACGAGATCTTGGTATTTGATCTGAGTCTGGCCATTTGGTCTATACGCACTAACCAACTACGCGGGAACAGTTATGGGCACTCGACGTCGTGGTATTAGCCGAAGCTCTTCTTGACGTCAGCGACGGAGCGGCGCGCGCCGGATTGGACTGGAACGCCTGCTAGGCTAGGTCTGCTTCCGGCCGCGTACGCAACGTGCAGGTGTGCAATGGGCGATGGGCCCAGACCCCTGCGCGCATAGGATTTTGACCGGCGTGCTGACCTCTCTGTTGAGCCTAGGTGGGGCTGCGACGTGTTGATCTTCCGCGGCCGGGCATGACCCAGAAAAGTGTGTCCGGCCAAATGGGATCGAGCGTGTTGGGTTATGTGGTGCACCCCTACATGGAAGTTTATCTATTCGAATAGCCGTGTCCCTCGGTAAAAGGACGACCCAGAGTTGTACCTTGACCTTATGACAACTAGAACTGGATACTTAATAAAATACACCCTTCCAAGTGCCAGATACAACCCGGTGATCGCTCTCTAACTGGGCGACGAGGAGGGGATTGCCGAGTAGGATTATGCTATGCGATGCTACTTGGAGGACTTCAATCTACTCTCTTCTACATGCTGCAAGATGGAGGCTGCCAGAAGCTTAGTCTTTGACAGGACTAGCTACCCCCCTTATTCTGGCATTCTACCGTTCAGTCCACCAATATGGCCCTTTACACATATAACCATGCATATGTAGTGTAGCTCCTTGCTTGCGAGTACTTTGGATGAGTACTCACGGTTGCTTTTCTCCCTCTTTTCCCTCTTTCCTTTCTACCTGGTTGTCGCAACCTGATGCTGGAGCCCAGGAGCCAGACGCCACCGCCGCCGACGACTCCTACTACACCGGAGGTGCCTACTACTATGTTCAGGCCACTGATGACGACCAGGAGTAGTTTAGGAGGATCCCAGGAAGGAGGCCTGCGCCTCTTTCGATCTGTATCCCAGTTTGTGCTAGCCTTCTTAAGGCAAACTTGTTTAACTTATGTCTGTACTCAGATATTGTTGCTTCCGCTGACTCGTCTATGATCGAGCACTTGTATTCGAGCCCTCGAGGCCTCTGGCTTGTATTATGATGCTTGTATGACTTATTTATGTTTTAGAGTTGTGTTGTGATATCTTCCCGTGAGTCCCTGATCTTGATCGTACACGTTTGCATGCATGATTAGTGTACGATTGAATCGGGGGCGTCACAAGTTGGTATCAGAGCCGACTGCCTGTAGGAATCCCCCTTTCCAACTCCTTGGCTGAAGTTGAGTCTAGTCATTGCTAAACTTTTACTAACATGGTTGTGTGGCTTACGGGCCCACGTCGCCATTGGGTTGTATTAGGATCTTTTACTCCTTGTCTATACTCTGGGACTCTGATCTCTCTTCTATTCGGGTTAAGTGAATTTTGCTAAATCTAACATTAGGATCTCGTTATCACTTTCACCCGGAGAGCCCCTTATTACTGATGATCGTCTGTTGCACGTGAAGACCCTGAAGATACTCTCCGCTGATAACCCGAGAACTTGTGTTCATCGCTTTTGCAATTCCCTTTCATCGATAAACTCCTATGGATAACCACGTATACTCGCCATTCATACAATGTTCCCCAGTTGATCTTGTTATTACAAGATACCCTGAAATTCTGTCTGTTGTTCCGAGAATCCTTTGAGCTTACTACCTTGTTGTTCTTTGTCACCTGAATACGTAGGATAATTCCCGCAATTACCGAGTATCCGCTCATCCCCAGTTGATTCAAGTATTTCACAAAAGTGTTCAAAATACCATTCGATCTTCCGAAAATCCTCAGGAGCCTTTTGCTCTTGAAATTCTTGCTTACTTGCATTATGATTAATCTTAAGTCTCATAATCTTATTGGCATCTCTTGTCATTATCATTTTGAGTCAGTTGATTCAATCTGTTGCGAATGCTCGCAATCCTCAATCAGAGCCTAGAATTCATCCTTCCGGCTCAGACGTCATTTGAAACGTGAGCTGGTTCTCGCCAATCAAATTGTCGTCGATTTTGCCCCTATGTCTATTGAACTTATCCATCCTTGATCAGAGCGTCTGTTTCTGATCCTTCGCTTTGTAAATCATAATTCCTTTTCAATTGAGCTCTAAGTTACTTAGTTGTTTCTATAATCCAAGGTCTTTGCATTGATTCTACCTCTGGTTGTGTGCCGATACTCACATCAGATCCTTTATGGACCATCAGAACCTTGTTGGATTTTATCCGACAACGTCCTTCATATTCAATCACTTTGGAAGTTCTTTCCCTGATACATAATGCCTTTAGTAAATTGTATCCTCTCCTTTTGTCACCCATGCTCTACTATCGAGCTTGTGTTATTTACTATTGAAGGTTGTGGTATATGTTCCCAATATGACCCTAAGGGTTGAACCTATGCCTTTCCAGATCCGGGTAAACCCGAGAGCTATCACGAGTCATACTCTTCTGGAGTTTTGCTAGATAAAATTTAAACATTACAACTTCTTCGAAAAATGAGAAGTGAATGAAAGGGTATGCATTGGAGAAGTGGGGGTTGACCTTGAACTTTGTGTTCATGCCCATGGACACGATGTAGATCCTATCATAGAAGCTTCTTGTAATAATAACTATTTCCTTGATATGATATCGTCTAGTATCTGTGTATTGATCCTTTTGCAATCGTGGTTCCGACCATGTTCTCCTTTAAATACCATTTCTCGTGCAAGTTTAAGCACTTGTCTTTTGCAGAGCAATACCCCAGTCCAACCTCTACCTTGATTCGTCGTCGAGTATTACCCCCATGGTATCCCGAGATTATCTTGGAACTGCATAACTTCTTATGAGTTCTTCAATCAAGTACTACATTCTCACTGATTACAGTTTTTCACGGGCTTCGAGTTATTAAACACTCAAGGACATCGATAACTGAATCGAGTCCGCGTCGCGATTAAACAACTCTTAGTAATCTTCTTTACTTGCGAGTTTGTACTCGATCACGTCATTCCTAGCCTGATTGGCTATATCATTATCGTGCTAAATTTTAATTGTGCTAACGGGTCCTTCTTCTCGGAGCACAAATTTCGATGGTGAGCTAATCTTACAGTCGATCTTCCTCGTCATACCATTTGTCCTTGAACAGCAAGCTTGATTTCGAGTTTGTGTCGTACTCGTGGTTCCAATAACCTTTCGCTTCATCATTCCTTTGACTTGATGTCATCACCGATTGATTACATCTTCATGAAATCTCTCGACAATTGTGTCGTGATCATCATCAACATTCTGAGCTCTTACAGGATATCAATCGAATTCATGATGAGAAATACCATCCTTATCCCTCGATAATTTTTATTATCATCGACAACACCCTTGACTTCCTTTCATCGCGAACTTGTCCACATTATGAATACAACTTGCTCTCCAGCTAGTGTTGTGTTGTGCCTTGAAGTATTACTTTCTTTTCTGTCGAGAATGTTGTGGGGATTGCTCCACCTCTTAGAAATTCTCGGTATGATGATACTTCTCACCATCACCATTCTTTCTTGGTTCTCATGTTGATTCCAACCGGGGTATCAACAAGTGAACGACGCTGTTTGGATTCAGTACTTCTTGTAACCCTATTGCTTTGAAGTTAATGATCAATAGTTCATTTTAGCCTATCAGTTGTTAAATCACCATTCTAACAATTGATCAGGCTACCTATGCCCATATTTCGGGCGCACCTTTCAACCAATGTTTAATTGTGTATGTTTTCCTCGAACATACATCATTATATCATTCGATCCGACAAATGTTATCTCCTTGTTCACATAATTGTGGAAATCCATCTTTTGGAAATCACGATGAATTGTCCTTAGCCCATCAGCCACCTCCTTGTCCTCTCCTTGGGTTAATGATGAACTCTTGTTAACGGAAATCACTTCATAGTTCATTTCCTGAGAATCTTACAGTATCATCCCGTCAATTTGTCTAGCACCTTTTCTTCTCAAGCATCCTGAGTCTGAGGTTTCCTAACACTGATCAGATCTGAATCTCGGTCAGCTATGATGGTTGGAGCATATTTTCAAGAGTTATAACATTGGTCTTTATATGACCCCGTAAGGTGATGTCATGCCTAGCACACTTGACCGGAGGACCTATTGTTATAGTTTCCATGTTAGCAAGGTTAACCATTCTTCCATGAGGAAATTGTAAGACTTATTCTATAAGTTGTTCCTGATGAATCCTTTGTATATCCAAGTCCAACCTTTGCTTGAAGACCATGTCAATGCTATCTCGAAGCATGTCTGTGGTACTCTGATTTTTTTACAAGAATATTTGAAGCCCAATGCTAAATGATTCTTGCTCAATTATTCAAACACCGCTGTATGGGTAATGTCATGAAATTTCTCTCCCCTTTCCTGAAGGGTTTTCTACTTTATATCCTGCCAGGGATATCATGCTCTGTTTGTCCTTGGGAAGGAAATACCCCTGAAATATGTGTTTAAACACATTTTCCTTTCCATTGTTCTGTTAAGCTGATAAACACCTTTTCCTTTCCATTGTTTTCTTTAACCTTTCTGGTGATCACTTTGATCTAAGCAGTATTAATTCCCTGCTTATGTGAACACCTCAGTGTACAACCCTGTCAGTAAGACCCCGTTACTTTTGTTGATGACATTTCGGTAACCGCCGATGGACGAGAACTTTGCCTACTGGTCCGCCTCGTTTCAACGAGCAGGAAAATGGTTCTCTTCATCCCTCGCCCTTGGTACCGATGTTGTTGCCGACATAATCGACAGGCTACCCTCTGACATGCCTTGCTATCATGACCGTGCAAGATGTCACCGTTCCTCCTACTTTTAACCCACATGGTGGGCCCATAACCCACAATTCCACAGGATCAAAACCTGACTCTCCTATACACCTTGTTGTCAGAGTTATTCCTCGCGCTTGACTTTGTATGTAATTCACGGGCCACCGGCCTAGTGATCTATACTCGTATCAGATGCAATGCTTATTCACATTGCTCTAAACCCCTTCAACACTTCGTTTCAGGCAACGAACGATTGCCTATGCGCTTGAAACTTCTATTTTTGTACCTTCTTACTTTGCTCTCGATAATTTCTTAAGTTGCAATTAGAGAGTTACTTTCCGCCACCTTCCCCGATGTTATCGACCAGATAGTCAACCTTACGAAGGTCCGTTCTCCCGGAATGCCCACCCTTCATTCTTTCGTAAGTACGATGGAGTTCCCGAAGAAAGGATGCCGACTTCATCATGATGACCTGAAGCAGAGTAATGAAGACATCCACGTAATGGATTGACCTCTTTGAGAAGGGAAACCAAGTCCGAGAAGTTTCGTTAGAATTTCATAACCAGATCTTTCCCCCTTACACACCCCTTAAATCTCGGGACGAGATTTCTTGTAGTGGAGGAGAATTGTGACGCCCGGATAATTAAGCTACAGTAATTCCACGCTAATGATGCCACTTCACCTCGGTTACTGTTGTTAATCTCATGTTAGTTCGAACCCGATCCAAATTCAAATTTGAAAATCAAGGCAAACATAAAACTAAAATGTTCGAGAGGTGACAAATAATGCGTAGGTAATTATTGGTGGAGAAAACATCTTTTTATAAAGCAGTTAAAGGCGCTAAATTAATAAAAAAAACGGTAGTAAAACTAATATTTAAATGTCTTTTAAATACTAAACAAATATAAACTAATTGTTTAGGTTGCCAAATCAATTATGGCAGTGTCATAAGTATTAGTACTAACTTAGGGGCTAGATTTATAATTTGTAAAACAAAGGTAAAAATAAACAGAAAAGAAATTGAAAAAAAAGAAAGAAAAGGAAAACGAGCAAACCAAAAAAAAGGAAAAGAGAACAGGACCCCCCTGCTGGGCCAAGTGGCCCAGCTGGCCTCAGCCGCCCGAACGGGCCGGCCCACCCCGGTCCACCTCCCCTACTAACCCCCCCGCTACCCCCTAACCCTAGCCCCACTGCCCCACTCGTCCCACCCCTGCGCATCTCCCTCGCTTCCCCCGATCTGGATAGGGGGAAACGGCACCCCGACCCCGCCGCCTCACCCCTATGCCCCGTCGCCGGCTGGCGCCGCCCGTCTCCGCCGGCGCCTCCTCGTCGCCTCCCCACACCGCCTCCTCTACCGTCCTCCCTGACCGGCCTCCTGGCGCCTCTGCTTCCTACCAGCGCCGCCACGACCCCAACGCCAGCGCCACCCGGATTGCCACCTCGCCGGACGCCATCGCCGGACAGCCTCCCCGTCGTCCTCTCCGTCGCCTACTCGTCCCCATCCTCCTCCTCGCCGGACCACGTCGTGCCTCGCCGCTCCCTCTCCCCATCAACGCTGGTGAAGACCCGTTCGTCCTCCCCTTTCCCCTGCCCGTCGTCGCGGTCGCCACGCTCATCCCGTCCCCACTCGCGCTGAACACCACCCAGGCCACGTCCGCGCCGAGCTCCTCTCGCCCGCGCCTCCGCCGTACCCGCCGTCCGGTGCCCCGCGAGCTCCGGCGAGCTTGCGTCGCCATCCTCGTGCCCGTGAGCCCCTTGGTCACGCACCCTCCCTGCCCCGACCGCGACCGCGCCGCGCCCCCTGCCGTGATGCTGCCTACTACCGCGAACCATGCCACTGGCTGCTCCCGGGCGAGCTCGCCGCTGGCCGCCGGCTCGCTCCACGCGTGTGCGCGCGTGCACCCGTGTGTGCTTGGCCTTGTGCCACTGACCACAGGGGCCCATGCCCCTGTATTTTTTTCAAGGAAACAAAAGAAAACAAAAATGAAATAAAAACAATATAATTAATTAATTAATTAAGATAATTAATTAACTTAATTGATCCTGTTAATTAATCTAATTAACCCTGTAATTAACTTTAATTACTTGTTTAGGTAAACAGTCTATGACAGTGGGACCCACACGTCGGTTTGACTAGGTCAACTGACTAGCTGACTGCTGCCATCACCCTGACATCATGATGACATCATAATTACATTTTCTAATTAAATTAATTCTGTTAATTCTAAAAATGAATTAGATCTTTAAAAATTAATATAAAATAAACCGTAGCTCGGATCGAAATACTTTGTACGTGAAAGTTGCTCAGAACGACGAGACGAATCCGGATACGCAGCCCGTTTGTCCGCCACACATCCCTAGCATAGCAAACACGCAACTTTCCCCCTCCGGTTCATCTGTCCGAAAACGCGAAACACCGGGGATACTTTCCCGGATGTTTCCCCCCTTCGCCGGTATCACCTACTACCGCAATTGGGCACCCCTAACAACGCTCATTGTCATGTCATGCATTTTCATGCTTATGTTTGCATTGTATTTACTATTTCTTCCCCCCTCTTCTCTCCGGTAGACTACGAGACCGACGCCGCTACTGGTGCCTCGACCGACTACGTTGTTGACGACCCCTCCTTGCCAGAGCAACTAGGCAAGCCCCCCCTTGATCACCAGATATCGCCTACTCTTCTCTATACTGCTTGCATTAGAAGAGTGTAGCATGTTACTGCTTTCGGTTAACCTATTCTGCTGCATAGCCTGTCATTGTTGCTACAGTTGTTACCCTTACCTGCTATCCTACTGCTTAGTATAGGATGCTAGTGTTCCCTCAGTGGCCCTACACTCTTGTCCGTCTGCCATGCTATACTACTGGGCCGTGATCACTTCGGGAGGTGATCACGGGTATATACTATATACTTTATATACATGACACATGTGGTGACTAAAGTCGGGTCGGCTCGTTGAGTACCCGCAAGTGATTCTGATGAGGGGGCTGAAAGGACAGGTGGCTCCATCCCGGTAGAGGTGGGCCTGGGTTCCTAACGGGCCCCGACTGTTACTTTATGGCGGAGCGACTGGGCAGGTTGAGACCACCTAGGAGAGAGGTGGGCCTGGCCCTGGTCGGCGTTCGCGGATACTTAACACGCTTAACGAGATCTTGGTATTTGATCTGAGTCTGGCCATTTGGTCTATACGCACTAACCAACTACGCGGGAACAGTTATGGGCACTCGACGTCGTGGTATCAGCCGAAGCTCTTCTTGACGTCAGCGACGGAGCGGCGCGCGCCGGATTGGACTGGAACGCCTGCTAGGCTAGGTCTGCTTTCGGCCGCGTACGCAACGTGCAGGTGTGCAATGGGCGATGGGCCTAGACCCGTGCGCGCATAGGATTTAGACCGGCGTGTTGACCTCTCTATTGAGCCTAGGTGGGGCTGCGACGTGTTGATCTTCCGCGGCCAGGCATGACCCAGAAAAGTGTGTCCGGCCAAATGGGATCGAGCGTGTTGGGTTATGTGGTGCACCCCTGCAGGGAAGTTTATCTATTCGAATAGCCGTGTCCCTCGGTAAAAGGACGACCCAGAGTTGTACCTTGACCTTATGACAACTAGAACTGGATACTTAATAAAATACACCCTTCCAAGTGCCAGATACAACCCGGTGATCGCTCTCTAACAGGGCGACGACGAGGGGATCGCCGGGTAGGATTATGCTATGCGATGCTACTTGGAGGACTTCAATCTACTCTCTTCTACATGCTGCAAGATGGAGGCTGCCAGAAGCGTAGTCTTCGACAGGACTAGCTACCCCCCTTAGTCTGGCATTCTACCGTTCAGTCCACCGATATGGCCCTTTACACATATAACCATGCATATGTAGTGTAGCTCCTTGCTTGCGAGTACTTTGGATGAGTACTCACGGTTGCTTTTCTCCCTCTTTTCCCTCTTTCCTTTCTACCTAGTTGTCGCAACCAGATGCTGGAGCCCAAGAGCCAGACGCCACCGCCGACGACGACTCCTACTACACCGGAGGTACCTACTACTATGTTCAGGCCACTGATGACGACCAGGAGTAGTTTAGGAGGATCCCTTGCAGGAGGCCTGCGCCTCTTTCGATCTGTATCCCAGTTTGTGCTAGCCTTCTTAAGGCAAACTTGTTTAACTTATGTCTGTACTCAGATATTGTTGCTTCCGCTGACTCGTCTATGATCGAGCACTTGTATTCGAGCCCTCGAGGCCCCTGGCTTGTATTATGGTGCTTGTATGACTTATTTATGTTTTAGAGTTGTGTTGTGATATCTTCCCGTGAGTCCCTGATCTTGATCGTACACGTTTGCGTGCATGATTAGTGTACGATTGAATCGGGGGCGTCACAAGGTTGATCATATCTACTATATGATTCACGTTTGACCTTTCGGTCTCTAGTGTTCCGAGACCATGCCTGTACATTGAAGGCTCGTCAAGTTTAACCCGAGTATTCCGCATGTGCAAAACTATCTTGCACTCGTTGTATGTGAACGTAGAGTCTATCACACCCGATCATTGCGTGGTTTCTCAACACGACGAACTGTTGCAACGGAGCATACTCAGGGAGAACACTTATACCTTGAAATTTTAGTTACGGGATCATCTTATAAGGCTTCCGCCATACTAAGCAAAATAAGATGCATAAAAGATAAACATCACATACAACCAAAATATGTGACATGATATGGCCATCATCATCTTGTGCTTTGATCTCCATCTCCAAAGCATCGTCATGATCTCCATTGTCACCGGCTCGACACCTTGATCTCCATCGTTGCGTCGTGGTCGTCTCGCCAACTATTGCTTCTACAACTATCGCTAAGGCATAGTGATAAAGTAAAGCAATTGCATGACGTTTGCATTTCATACAATAAAGAGACAACCATAAGGCTCCTGCCAGTTGCCGATAACTTTTACAACACATGATCATCACATACAATAACGTATATCACATCATGTCTTGACCATATCACATCACAACATGCCCTGCAAAAACAAGTTAGATGTCCTCTACTTTGTTGTTGCAAGTTTTACGTGGCTGCTATGGGCTTCTAGCAAGAACCGTTCTTACCTACGCATCAAACCACAACGGTGTTTCGTCAAGTTTGTTGTTTTAACCTTCTTCAAGGACCGGCCGCAGTCAAACTTGATTCAACTAAAGTAGGAGAAACAGACACCCGCCAGCCACCTTTATGCAATGCATGTCTGTCGGTGGAACCGGTCTCATGTACGTGGACATGTAAGGTTGGTCCGGGCCACTTCATCCCACAATACGTCCAAATCAAATAAGATGTTGGTGGTAAGCAGTATGACTATCACCGCCCACAACTCTTTGTGTTCTACTCGTGCATATCATCTACGCATAGACCTGGCTCATGATGCCACTGTTGGGAATCGTTGCATGGAAAGCAAAAAAAATCTACGCACACGCAATGATCTATCCATGGAGATGCATAGCAACGAGGGGAGGAGTTTGTCTACATACCCTCGTAGACCGTAAGTGGAAGCGTTTGACAATGCGGTTGATGTAGTCGAACTTCTTCTAGCTCCGACCGATTACCGAACGTACGACACCTCCGAGTTCTACACATGCTCAGCTCGGTGACGTCCCTCACCTTCTTGATCCAGCAAGGTGTCGAGGTAGTAGATGAGTTCCGTCAGCATGACGACACGGTGACGGTGATGGTGAAGTGACCGAATGTTGTTTCGAGTCCCGGATGAGATCACGGACATGACGAGGAGTCTCGAAATGGTCGACAGGTAAATATTCATATATAGGACGATAGTATTCGTACACCGGAAGTGTTCCGGGGGTACCGAGTACGTATCGAGTCACCGGTAGGGGTTCCGGGCAACCCCCGGCAAACTATATGGGCCTAATGGGGCAAGAGAGGGACAGACCAGCCCCTAAGGGGCTGGTGCGCCCCCTATAGGCCAAAATAAGGGAGAAAGGACAGGAGGGAAGGAAGAAGGAAAGGGGAGAATTCGGCCTCCCCCTTTCCTTCCGCTCCCCCTCTCTTTCCTTCCCCCCTCAATGCATATGGAAGGGGGGAGGCCGACTTGGAGGAGGCGCCCAAGTAGGATCCCTCCTACTTGGGGCGCCCCTTGCTGCCCCTCTCCCTCTCCCACCTATATATATGTGGGGGGCACCGCTAGAACACACAACATTGATTCCTAGCCGTGTGCGGCGCCCCCTCCACAGTTTACGCCTCCGGTCATATTCACGTAGTGCTTAGGCGAAGCCCTGCGCGGATCACTTCACCATCACCGTCACCATGCCGTCATGCTGACGGAACTGTCCCTCGACACTTTGCTAGATCAAGAGTTCGAGGGACGTCATCGAGTTGAACGTGTGCATAACTCAGAGGTGCCGTACGTTCGGTGCTTGATCGGTCGGAATGAGAAGAAGTTCGACTACATCAACCGTGTTGTTAAACGCTTCCGCTTTCGGTCTACGAGGGTACATGGACATACTCTCCCCTCTCTTTGCTATGCATCTCCTAGATAGATCTTGCGTGACCGTAGGATTTTTTTTGAAATTGCATGCTACGTTTCCCAACAATGGCATCCGAGCCAGGTCTATGCGTAGATGATATGCATGAGTAGAACACAAAGAGTTGTGGGCGGTGATCGTCATACTCCTTACCACCAATGTCTTACTTTGATTCGGCAGTATTGTTGGATGAAGCGGCCCGGACCAACCTTACATGACCATGTTCATGAGACCGGTTCCACTGACAGACATGCAACTAGTTTTGCATAAAGGTGGCTGGTGGGTGTCTATTTCTCCAACTCCAGTTGAATCGAATTTGACTGCGGCCGGTCCTTGTTGAAGGTTAAAACAGCAAACTTGATGAAACACCGTTGTGGTTTTGATGCGTAGGTAAGAACAGTTCCTGCTAGAAGCCCATAGCAGCCACGTAAAACTTGCAACAACAAAGTAGAGGACGTCTAACTTGTTTCTGCAGGGCATGTTGTGATGTGATATGGTCAAGACATGATGTGATATACATAGTTGTATGAGATGATCATGTTTTGTAAAAGCTATTGGCAACTAGCAGGAGCCTTATGGTTGTCGTTTTATTGCATGAAATGCAAATGCCATGTAATTGCTTTAGTTTATCACTATGCGTTAGCGATAGTTGTAGAAGCAATAGTTGGCGAGACGACACAACGCTACGATGGATATCAAGGTGTCAAGCCGGTGACGATGGAGATCATGATGGTGCTTTGGAGATGGAGATCAAAGGCACAAGATGATGATGGACATAGCATGTCACATATTTTGATTGCATGTGATGTTTATCTTTTATGCATCTTATTTTGCTTAGTACGGCGGTAGCATTATATGATGATCCCTTGCTAAAAATTTCAAGGTATAAGTGTTCTCCCTGAGTATGCACCGTTGCGACAGTTCGTTGTGCCGAGACACCATGTGATGATCGGGTGTGATAAGCTCTACGTTCACATACAACGGGTGCAAGACAGTTTTTGCACATGCGGAATACTCGGGTTAAACTTGACAAGCCTAGCATGTACAGACATGGCCTCGGAACACTGGAGACCGAAAGGTCGAACGTGAATCATATAGTAGATATGATCAACATAGAGATGTTCACCATTGAAGACTACTCCATCTCACGTGATGATCGGACATGGTTTAGGTTATATGGATCACGTGATCATTTAGATGACTCGAGGGATGTCTATCTAAGTGGGAGTTCTTAAGTAATATGATTAATTGAACTTAATTTATTGTGAACGTAGTCCTGATAGTATTTGCATACCTATGTTGTAGATCAATAGCTCACATTGTAGCTCCCCTATGTTTTTGATATGTTCCTAGAGAAAAATAAGTTGAAAGATGATAGTAGCAATGATGCGGACTGGGTCTGTGATCTGAGTATTATCCTCATTGCTGCACAGAAGAATTATGTCCTTGATGCACCGCTAGGTGACAGACCTATTGCAGGAGCAGATGCAGACGTTATGAAAGTTTGACAAAGCTCGGTATGATGACTAATTGATAGTTTAGTGCACCATGCTTTACGACTTAGAACTGGGACTTCAAAAACTTTTGAACGCCATGGAGCATATGAGATGTTCCAGGAGATTAAATTGGTATTTCAGTCCCATGCCCGTGTCAAGAGGTATGAGGCCTCTGACAAGTACTTTTCCTACAAGATGGAGGAGAATAGCTCAGCTTATGAGCATGTGCTCAGAATGTCTGGGTACTACAATCACTTGAATCAAGTGGGAGTTAATCTTCCAGATAAAATAGTGATTGACAGAGTTCTCTAGTCACTATCACCAAGCTACTAGAACTCCGTGATGAACTATAATATGCAAGGGATGACGAAAACGATTCCCGAGTTCTTCGCGATGCTGAAATCAGCGAAGGTAGAAATCAAGAAAAAGCATCCAGTGTTGATGGTTAACAAGACCACTAGTTTCAAGAAAATGCTTAAGGGAAAGAAAGGGAACTATAAGAAGAATGGCAAACAAGTTGCCACTCCCCTGAAGAAGCCCAAAACTAGACCTAAGCCTGAAACTGAGTGCTTCTACTTCAAAGGGAATGGTCACTGGAAGCGGAACTACCCCAAATACTTGGCAGATAAGAAGGATGGCAAAGTGAACAAAGGTATATTTGATATACATGTTATTGATGTGTACTTTAGTAGTGTTCATAGTAACCCCTGGGTATTTGATACCGGTTCAGTTGCTAGGATTAGTAACTAAAAACAGGAGTTGCAAAATGAACAGAGACTAGTTAAGGGCAAGGTGACGATGTGTGTTGGAAGTGATTCCAAGTTTGATAAGATCACCATCGCACACTCCCTCTACCTTCGGGATTAGTGTTGAACCTAATTAAATGTTATTTGGTGTTTGCGTTGAGCATAAATATGATTTGATCATGTTCATTGCAATTAATACAGTTATTCATTTAAGTCAGAGAATAATTGTTGTTATGTTTACATGAATAAAACCTTCTATGGTCATACACCCAATGTGAATGGTTTATTGAATCTCGATCGTAATGATACAAATATTCATAATATTGATGCCAAAAGATGCAAAGTTGATAATGATAGTGCAACATATTTGTGGCACTGCTGTTTAGGTCGTATTGGTGTAAAGTGCATGAAGAAACTCCATGTGGATGGACTTTTTGAATCACTTGATTATGAATCATTTGATGCTTGCGAACCATGCCTCTTGGGCAAGATGACTAAAACTCCATTCTCCAGAACAATGGAGCGAGCCACTGACTTATTGGAAATAATGCATACTGATGTATGCGGTCCGATGAGTGTTGAGGCTCGCGGCAGGTATCGTTATTTTCTGACCTTCACAAATGATTTGAGAAGATATGGGTATATCTACTTGATGAAACACAAGTCTGAAACATTTGAAAAGTTCAAAGAATTTCAGAGTGAAGTGGAGAATCATAGTAACAAGAAAATAAAGTTTCTACGGTCTGATCGCAGAGGCGAATATTTGAGTTACGAGTTTGGCCTTCATTTAAAACAATGTGGAATGGTTTCACAACTCACGCCACTGGAACACCACAGCGAAATGGTGTGTCCGAACATCGTAGCCGTACTTTATTAGATATGGTGCGATCTATGATGTCTCTTACCAATTTACCGCTATCGTTTTGGGGTTATGCATTAGAGACAGTTGCATTCACGTTAAATAGGGCACCATCTAAATCTGTTGAGACGACACCGTATGAACTATGGTTTGGCAAGAAACCTAAGTTGTTGGTTCTTAAATTTTGGGGTTGCGAAACTTATGTCAAAACGCTTCAGCCTGATAAGCTCGAACCCAAATCGAAGAAGTGCATCTTCATAGGATACCCAAAAGAAAATGTTGGGTACACCTTCTATCACAAATCCGAAGGCAAGATCTTTGTTGCTAAGAATGGATTATTTCTAGAGAAGAAGTTTCTCTAGAAAGAAGTGAGTGGGAGGAAAGTAGAACTTGATGAGGTAATTGTTTGGGTGTTGATCACATGGCGATGTGAACTATGGGTGTTAATCACATAAAGATGTGAACTAATGATGTTAAATCACATGGCGATGTGAACTAGATTATTGACTCTAGTGCAAGTGGGAGACTGAAGGAAATATGCCCTAGAGGCAATAATAAAGTTGTTATTTTATATTTCCTTATATCATGATAAATTTTTATTATTCATGGTAGAATTGTATTAACCGGAAACTTGATACATGTGTGGATACATAGACAAAACACCGTGTCCCTAGTAAGCCTCTACTAGACTAGCTCGTTAATCAAAGATGGTTAAGTTTCCTAACCATAGACATGTGTTGTCATTTGATGAACGGGATCACATCAGGAGAATGATGTGATGGTCAAGACCCATCCGTTAGCTTAGCAGTATGATCGTTTAGTTTTATTGCTATAGCTTTCTTCATATCATATACATATTCCTTTGACTATGAGATTATGCAACTCCCGGATACCGGAGGAATACCTTGTGTGCTATCAAACGTCACAACGTAACTGGGTGATTATAAAGATGCTCTACAGGTATCTCCGAAGGTGTTTGTTGGGTTGGCATAGATCGAGATTAGGATTTGTCACTCCAACTATCGGAGAGGTATCTCTGGGCCCCCTCGGTAATGCACATCATAATAAGCCTTGCAAGCAACGTGACTAATGAGTTAGTTACGGGATGATGTATTACGAAATGAGTAAGGAGACTTGCCGGTAACGAGATTGAACTAGGTATGAAGATACCGACAATCGAATCTCGGGCAAGTAACATACCGATGACAAAGGGAATAACGTATGTTGTCATTACGGTTTGACCGATAAAGATCTTCGTAGAATATGTAGGAACCAATATGAGCATCCAGGTTCCACTGTTAGTTATTGACCGGAGAGGTGTCTCGATCATGTCTACATAGTTCTCGAACCCGTAGGGTCCGCACGCTTAACGTTCGATGACGATTTTGTATTGTATGAGTTATGTGATTTGGTGACCGAATATTGTTCGGAGTTCCGGATGAGATCACGGACATGACGAGGAGTCTCGAAATGGTTGAGAGGTAAAGATTCATATATAGGACGATAGTATTCGGACACCGGAAGTGTTCCGGGGGTACCGAGTACGTATCGGGTCACCGGAAGGGGTTTCGGGCAACCCCCGGCAAACTATATGGGCCTAATGGGCCAAGAGAGGGACAGACCAGCCCCTAAGGGGCTGGTGCGCCCCCTATAGGCCGAAATAAGGGAGAAAGGAAAGGAGTGAAGGGAGAAGGAAAGGGGAGGATTCGGCCTCCCCCTTTCCTCCCCCCTCTCTCTTTCCTTCACCCTCAATGCATATGAAAGGGGGGAGGCCGACTTGGAGGAGGCGCCCAAGTAGGATCCCTCGTACTTGGGGAGCCCCTTGCTGCCCCTCTCCCTCTCCCACCTATATATATGTGGGGGGCACCGCTAGAACACACAACATTGATTCCTAGCCGTGTGCGGCGCCCTCCTCCACAGTTTACGCCTCCGGTCATATTCACGTAGTGCTTAGGCGAAGCCCTGCACGGATCACTTCACCATCACCGTCACCATGTCGTCGTGCTGATGGAACTATCCCTCGACACTTTGCTGGATCAAGAGTTCGAGGGACGTCATCGAGCTGAACGTGTGCAGAACTCGAAGGTGTCGTACGTTAGGTGCGTGATCATTCGAAACGAGAAGAAGTTCGACTACATCAACCGCGTTGTTAAACGCTTCCGCTTTCGGTCTATGAGGGTACGTGGACACACTCTCCCCCTCTCGTTGTTATGCATTTCCTAGATAGATCTTGCGTGAGCATAGGAAATTTTTTGAAATTGCATGCTACGTTTCCCAACACTCCTTAGTCGTTTGCTTGCAAGCTTATGATGTGTATTACCAAGAGGGCCCAGAGATACCTCTCCGATACTCGGAGTGACAAATCCTAATCTCGATCTATGCCAACCCAACAAACACCTTCGGAGATACCCATAGAGCATCTTTATCATCACCCAGTTACGTTGTGACGTTTGATAGCACATAAGGCATTCCTCTGGTATCCGCGATTTGCATAATCTCATAGTCAAAGGAATATGTATTTGACATGAAGAAATCAATAGCAATAAAACTGAACAATCAATATGCTAAGCTAACGGATGGGTCTTGTCCATCACATCATTCTCCTAATGATGTGATCCCGTTATCAAATGACAACTCATGTCCATGGTCAGGAAACCTTAATCATCTTTGATCAACGAGGTAGTCAAGTAGAGGCTTACTAAGGACACAGTGTTTGTCTATGTATTCACACATGTATTTAGGTTTCTGATCAATACAATTCTAGCATGAATAATAAACATTTATCATGAATAAGAAAATATAAAATAACAACTTTATTATTGCCTCTAGGGCATATTACCTTCAAGACTGACGAGCGGACCAGGGGGAGGACACGGAGAGCGCCGCGTGCGTCCGCTTTGTGTCCGCGCGGACTCATACCGTGCCCAAATTTGGGCCTGAAATGGGTCACAGTCGGAAAAAATGGACGCCGTCCATTTAGGTCGTCACCTTCATATGTTCGAATGTCCTCTGGTCTCCTTAACCCATTCCCGGGCTAAAAGGTCTATGAAGCGCTCTCTCTCTCAAACCATATGATAGTTCGAAAGAAAAGACATTCTTGTTGCCTACATGGGTCGCATCCCCTGAGTCAACAAGTAAAGGAGTGTGGTCCAAAATTCCCCTCTGTAACGCTTGTACAATTACCAGAGGAAACTTATGTTCTCACTCTACACTGGACTCAATCCAACTTCTCGTAAGTTGGATTCTGCAAATTGTTCGCCCAAGTGTATTGCCTTTCAGTGAGATCAATCTCCCTCAGGTCAAGACTTTATTATAGCTGGTGTTAAACATGAATGATCATTTTCCGTCGAAGTTGTTGTTATTTTTCTCCTCTGTCCTCCTGATCATGTTAAAATCGCCTCCTACCAATATAGGTAATCTCTCATCCTCGCAAACACTCACGAGGTCCGCGAGGAAATCCGGTTTAAACTCCGGCTGCGCCGACCCATATACGGCAACTAATGCCCATCTGAAACCATCTACTTTCGAGCGCACCTATAATTTGATGAAAGTCCCCGAGTACGACATTCACCACTTCTAGTGTTTCGCACTTGACCCCAGGTAAGATCCCGCCGGATCTTCCCCTTGGTGGGAGACAATACCAGTCGAAATCTACGCCACCAGAGACAGTATTTAGAAACTGCAAAGTAAAGTTGTCGCTACTCGTCTCAAGTATAAGACGATAAAGTACTTAGAATTTCTTCCATATGATTGTAGAATTAAATGAATTGTAGTGGATAGGGTTTTTTAGAAAGCATTGTAAAGAATAACTGGGAGCCAAACGAGCTGACTTCACAAAACCAGATGTTAGAGAGACAGCGGTGAGCAGAGTAGGAGCGGAGCCGAACACCGCGACGAGAGAGTACTCGGTTCCTCATCCTGAAAGTTGTCGGAGAGAGACAACGAGCAGGACGAACTGGTGGAAAAAATGAAGCCATGGCCCTGATGAACAAGCTAAGCTTGAGATGCAAGCAACCAAATCCAAAGCTTGTACTGACTCGGATTGCATTCCTATTTCTTCACGGATCACAGATAAACACGGCTTCGATCCCATCATGGATCACTTCATTAGTTAAATGGCCTTGCCCTGTGTCTTCTCCGGCGTCCTTCCAATCTTTCCCATCCTCTCCTCTCCTCCACCGCATCCTCTGTCATCTTCCGGCTCTTACCCCAGCGATCAGCGTCCGCTGTTCCCATGGAGATTGCCCGCAGGGAGCCCTTCAGCATCATGTCTAGCCGGAAGCGCCCGCTGGAGATCCTTCACCAGCGGTTCCAGTCAGAGCTCGTCGCGGTCCGCCGCCTCCTCGACGAGGCGGCCGCCGTGCTTCCCGCCTCGTCCCCGTCGGCTCCCCGCGTGCGCGTCAAGGACAGTCGTCCAGCCGAGGAGCCGCCAGCCAAGAAGAGGAAGGCGTCCCATGCCATTCCCGTGAAGAAGATGACGTCCAAGGAGCGGAACCAACTCTACGCGGACCTCACGAAGCTAGCCAAGTTATCTGAATCTCATGTGCTCCCTGCTCATATCCTGGAGCTATTAAAGAAGCACAGCCGCCGCGGCATCTACGATGATCACATCGAGATCGAGATGCACGCCGTCCAAGACGCGACCCTTGTTGAGATACAGAAGCAGCTGGACAAATTCGTTCGAGACAGGACGAATCTGTCGACGCATCAACACAAAAAGAAGATGATGGGCCAAGAGGAGGACGAAGACGTTGACATCGTCGGCAGCGTCTCCCCTTTGCCGGTCAGGCCGACACCCGTGCAGCTCGTCAAAGAGGATGAGGACTACATGGACATCTGCGGCGACACCTCACCGCTCAAGAAGCTTGGCGAAGATCCAACCATCAGCGACAGCATCGGTTCGGTTTCTGATTCTTCTCACCAGAGCGTCGACAGTCCAGCTCCCACAGAGCATGCCGCCAACAGTATGCCTCCAACACGCGACCTTATCGCCCGTGCCAATGAGATTTTGGAAAGGCGGCGAAAGGAGGCGACGTCCCGGGCGAGGGAGAAGGCCCGTCAGGAAGTGCTCGAGACGGAGAGGATGGCAATGTTCAACGAGACCCTAGACGAGGATGTGAAGGCCCTCGGCATTGATCAGTACAACACGGCGAGGCCGACAACTTGTTGCGAAGGATGGGACTCTTCCGCAAGGACAAGTTTGACGACGACGACCTGAAGCAGCACCAGCATCAAAGCTTCCAAGAAGATTTAGAGGAAGGGGAGATTCGGTTGTGATCGTCGTGCATGGATAAGCTTGTAGTTCTCTTGTGCTGCTGGACGTGATTATAAATTAGTGATTTTATTTTGTGTCTACACATGTTTGCGGTGTGATGATGGCAGCTAATTGATTTGGTTGCCAATCTTGTCCAGCAACATGCTGACACTTGATGCTGTTCTTGAGGTCTCAGAGTAGGCGTGTAAGCATGATTGAACGAGGAAGTTGTGCCTGTTTGGCCATGTATGCACACCTCTTATCTAGACCATATATATATGGAAGTACATGATCGATTATACTGAGTATCAGCTAAATTAGTTATATCTTTTTTCTACACATGTTTGTGGTGCTGCGGTGTGTGAGTGCTCATCATAAAGTTGTTCCTGTGCGATAGCTGGAAACGTCTTAGCCTGTTGAGGCCGATGGGTTCGTGTTAATATAGTGGGGCGCACCTCCCACATAGCGCATACAATGCGGTTTAGATTAAACATGAGAGAGGGAAATATTCAAGGAGAAGATAGAACTTGGAGAGAAAGAAATAACATATCTCTATCTATCCTAACTACCTCCAGGTGCGGTGCATCATAACACGTTTAATACCCTCCCTTAATCACAACTTCATTAAGTTGAGATTATGCTTGAAGTCTTCAAAACTCCTTGTGGGCAAAGGCTTTGTGAATCCATCTGCAATCTGATCCTTTGAATGCACAAATCGAATGTCAAGTTGCTTTTGAGCAACTCTCTCTCTGACAAAATGAAAGTCTATCTCTATGTGCTTTGTCCTAGCATGGAATACATGATTAGCAGAAAGATAAGTAGCACCAAGGTTGTCACACCACAAGCATGGAGCTTGTTTGCTCTTCACACCAAGCTCTTTCAACATAGACTGAACCCATATGATTTCAGCTGTAGCATTTGCTAATGCTTTGTACTCTGCCTCAGTGCTTGACCTGGATACGGTAGCCTGTTTGCGTGCACACCATGATATTAAGTTAGGTCCAAAAAATACTGCAAAGCCACCTGTTGAGCGCCTGTCATCCAGGCAGCCTACCCAATCGGAGTCAGAAAAGGCACTGACAAGAGTAGAGGATGACTTGCCGAAATTCAGACCTATACTTAGAGTATGTTTAACATGTCTGACTATGCGCTTGGCAGCTGTCAAGAGAACATTGGTAGGTGCATGCAAAAACTGGCAGACTTTGTTAATAGCAAAGGAAAGATCAGGCCTGGTAAGAGTTAGATACTGAAGAGCTCCTACTAGACTTCTATATTTTGTGCTATCTTCCTGACTCAAGGGTTTACCTTCTGCAAGAGACAATTTTTCTGAGCTGGATAATGGAGTGAGTGAGGGTTTACAACCTTGTAGTCCTGCCTTTTTAACCAGATCTGCTGCATACTTTGCTTGAGAGAGATGACGTCCATCCTGATGCTTCTTTACCTCAATCCCAAGGAAATAGTGCAAGTCTCCAAGATCCTTTAACGCAAAATCTGCACTCAAGTCTTTTAAGAGTCCTCTGATTGCTTCATCAGATGAGCTAGTCACAATGATATCATCAACATAGATGAGAACAAATATGCATGTATTGGATCTGTTATAAATAAATAATGATGTGTCTGACTTAGAAGGAACAAATCCAAGTGTTTGCATCTTGCACTACAAAAAAAATACACTTCCGTGATGATAAATGTTTTTCACAGTAGGTCGTGTTTTTTGTCATGCATGTACATCCATGACAAATTTATGACAGAATCAAGATAGTCATACCTGTGCTGTCGTAGAAGTGTTCCATGACATTACCAAAATTATCATCACGGAAGTGTCCACTTCCATGACGATAAATCGCGCGTCACAGAAGTGCTTTCGTCAAGGGTGACCGACACGTGGCATCCACCGTAACGGAACGTCGTTAAGCTATCGGGTCGGGTTTTGGATCCGATAACCCGTTAACAGCCCCGACCAATGGGGATTTTCCACGTGTAAAATCATCATTGGCTGCAGGAAACACGTGTCGGCTCATCGTTGGGTCAGATGTCATCCACTCATTGGACAGAAGGCGCCTATGATACGTCGACACGTGTCACGGCCCAACAGAGGCCCATTCCTGTGAAAAGGCCAGCCCGTTTGACTTGGTCAAAAGGTGGCGGGCCGGCCCATGGAAAGCCTGTTAACGGCCTATTCGCATATAGCCCATTTACAGCCCAATAACCCAAGGCCCGTTACGCCCTATCCGAATTAGGCCCAGTAGCATCATCTGGGCCATCCAATATGATTCCAGCCCATTTTCACGTCTGGCCCATGTATGGCCCATGACGTCTTTCGGCCCATATGAGTCCCTATGTAACTCTTGGCCTATTAACGGCCCGTGGTGAAACTGGCCTGCAATGAACAATGTATCACTTTACACCCACTAACGGCCCATGGTGAAACTGGCCTGTAATGAACAGTATATCACTTTATACCCATTAAGGGCCTGTTATTCAGTTCGGCCGTTTCCAGCAAATGTTATCTTTCTGCCTTCTCAGAGCCCATTTATTCTTGGGCTCATTTCCAGCATTAGTTTACATACAACCCGTTACTGTCATTTTCTGCTTGTGGGCCAAATTCAACCGTGGTTACATCGGCCCGTTTGTGGTCCGTTAATACGTTGGGCCGTTTTCATAGCGTCATCAAATACGGCCTATTAACGATGGCCCGTTATGGTCATACGGCCCGTATAAGGCCCACTGATGATACGGCCCGTAGAAGGCCCATTGTTTCTACGGCCCATAGAAGGCCCATTGTTTCTACGGCCCGTAGAAGGCCCACTGTTTCTATGGCCCGTAGGAGGCCCAGTGTCACTACAGTAAATATCAGCCCATGGTTATTGTGGCCTAGTTTTAAAAAGAACTACACTGACTACAAGCAAACAAATAAACAAGACAACAAGGAAATAAATAAGCAAGCAACTTATGCTAGGCTATCACGGCTATTACACATATTACATCCACTAGGCATCAAAGTTCGCCACCAATGCAAATATAGGGAACAAAGCAGCATATCATATACACTGGTTGTCAAAGTTGGCGACCAGCACAAATAAATGCCGCAGCAAAACAAACCCAGAACTGAAACCACTTCATAAGATCTCAAGAAACAATATCTTGGGTACCCATAATGCTGGCAAGATGCTTAGCAAGCTTATTAACTTTCTCTTGTTTGGCGCTTAAATCCTCCAGCGCTTGTTGTTGCACCAGAAAATATGCATCTGAATTCTGCAGGGACTTCCTCATTCCTTCAGCTTCCTGTCGCAGCACATCTGATCGATGTCTTTCAACTTGAAGTTGAGACTCAAGAAGACGAACTGATCCAGGCAGCGAGTTCGAATAGCTTGTGCTAGCAGTAGTGGCTAGTAACTCGAACACTACATCAAGACAGGACTTTTGGGTTCCCTCACTGCCGTCAAGATAGTTTTTATCAGCTTTCTTGGAGACCAACAGGGATGTCTCACTATCTTGAACCTTATCTGCATTACTTCCTTTACCATTGGATAACACGGTACTGTTCTCCAATATTTTGTCCGCATTCTAAAAGAGAAACAAGCAGACACATCACATGTTTACCATGTTGTATATGAAACTCATTTTGGTAAATGAGTTCAGTAGTAAAGTGGACAGGATAACAGCATGAAACAAACATATATCTATGTGCCATGGTCACTTTATGGTCTATATCATTCTAGTTTTTGTTGACAAATCAAGATAGAGACACAGTTCAAATAATATTTGTTCAAGACAAAGCAGAATAGATAGAATATAAGTGTGGCTAACTATAGAGCAATAACAACACTTGTAATGTGCATGACATGAGAACATAACTGTTTATTCAATTGAAACTAAAATCAACATAGAGCAGGTTACAACAGCAAACCAGTTAAAGAAACAGGTTTAAAACATACCTGTTGCGCCATTGGAGTTTCAATTCCATCCTTCAAATTTGAAAATAGTTGGTATGAGTAAATACAGTAATGCAAGAGCAAAGGAGTATGAACCATAGCTACAAAACCTGACCTGAGTACAAATCTTCTTCTCCTTTAAGCATTGAGTTGGGATTCGGAGTGGTGGTCCTCGTGCTTTGGGCACTGCAGTTCCCTTACTAACCGCTCGTGTTTGGGTGCTCTGTGGTGGAGACGGTGTTGTGTCAACTGGAACTGGGTTACTATCTGTCGGGGTTGGGGTTAAAAGGGGTGTAGCTGGTTCTCTGTCCAACTGGGTAGGGGTACAATCTGTGAGAGTCTGGGTTATGTGTGGTGGAGCTGGTCCTTGGGCAAGTACAACTGTGGTTCTATCTGCATCAACTGGTAGCACTATCTTTTCTGAAGACTATGTTGTTACTCCCTTAGATACTGCCGTCACGCTCTCCAATTCAAATGGCTGATAAACAAGAAAAGTAATTGAAAGTATAGACATTGTATGATAGACAGGTGCAATGGATAGTGGGGAATAAAAGAGGGCATGAAATAATTCATATTTATGTTGTCTAACCAAACAGGATAGCATGACACAATTTCACATATATGATGGCTAACTAAACAGGATAGCATGACACAATTTCACATTATGATGGCTAACTAAAAAAGATGGAAAGACATAGTTCAAAATATGAGACTATGTAAACAGGATGACATGACATAACTATATAATGTGTTTATTAAATAGGTTGGCATGCCATAATTCACATACATTCATGGATAGAATGCCATAATTCTAAATATGATGACTGTAAACACTAAACAGGATGAGATGATATAACTATATGATGTCTTTATTAAATGGGTTGCCATGCCATAATTCAGATAGATGATGTGTATGTACTATGTAAACATGATGGCATGATATAATTCAAATATATGATTTATATAGTAAGCAAGTAAGCAGATGGCAATCTATATATGATGTAAAAACTAAGCAATGCAAGACAACATGCATGACATGGGTAATATAACCCTGCCAAGTTTGAGCATAGACCTCAGGGGGGAAATAGGACTGGTCATCAGTCTCTGAATCCTCCTCTGAGGAGCTCTCTATAGCCAGCAAGATGTCTGCTTCAGCAGGTAGCATTGTCTGCTCTGAATACCTTGTTTTCACTCCAGATACTTCCATCACCGCTTCAAATGGTTGATGCACAGGAAGAGTACTTGAATATACAAATGTTGTCGACAAATGGAACACATAATACAAAAAATGATAGCATGGTATAATTCACATACATGATGATTGGCTAAACAGCATGGCATTGCATAATTCACATATATAATGCCTTTGCAACAAGATAGCATTGTATAATTCACATATATAATGTCTTGCAACAAGACGGCAATGCATAATTCACATATATGGTAATTAGACACTGAACAGGTGGCATTCACACAAAGCATGTGTAAACTAATCAAATGGCATAGCAATGCGAGACACCATACACACGATATGAGCAACATAACCCTACCAAGTTAGAGCATACACCTCGGGGGGGGGGGAATAAGACTGGTCATCTGTCTCTGAATCCTCCTCTGAGGAGCTATCCGTAACCAGCGAGATATGCGCTTCGTCAGATAGCATAGTCTGCTCAGAAGACCTTGTTTTCACTCCAGAATTTGCCATCACCGTGTCAAATGGCTGATGCACACGAAGAGCAGTTGAATGTACAAACATTGTTGACGAATGTAATATGTAACAAAAAAAGATGGCCTGATATAATTTACATATAAGATGACTGGCTAAGCAGGATGGCATTGCAAAATTCACATATATGATGCCTGGCTAAACAAGGTGGCGTTGCATAATTCACATAAACGATGAATAAACTAAACAGATGGCATTCGCACAAAGGATGTCTAAACTAAGCAGATGACATATTTGATGTATAAAGTAAGCAATGCAAGACACCATATGCATGATATAACCAACATCAGCATGCCAAGTTAGAGCAAAGACCTCAGGGGGTAAATAGGAGTTATCTTCTCCTTCTGGATCCCCCTCAGAACAGATATCTTCCTCTCGATTACAATCCGAAATGCATGGAGGGGGGCTGCCTTTGCGCCTACCATGGGGCGACGTCTGCGTGAAATCCTACAGCACTTGTTGTTGCACCAGAAAATATGCATCGGAATTCTGTAGGGACTTCCTCATTCCTTCAGCTTCCTGTCGCAGCACATCTGATCGATGTCTTTCAACTTGAAGTTGAGACTCAAGAAGACGAACTGATCCAGGCAGCGAGTTCGAATAGCTTGTGCTAGCAGTAGTGGCTAGTAACTCGAACACTACATCAAGACAGGACTTTTGGGTTCCCTCACTGCCGTCAAGATAGTTTTTATCAGCTTTCTTGGAGACCAACAGGGATGTCTCACTATCTTGAAACTTATCTGCATTACTTCCTTTACCATTGGATAACGCGGTACTGTTCTCCAATATTTTGTCCGCATTCTAAAAGAGAAACAAGCAGACACATCACATGTTTACCATGTTGTATATGAAACTCATTTTGGTAAATGAGTTCAGTAGTAAAGTGGACAGGATAACAGCATGAAACAAACATATATCTATGTGCCATGGTCACTTTATGGTCTATATCATTCTAGTTTTTGTTGCCAAATCAAGATAGAGACACAGTTCAAATAATATTTGTTCAAGACAAAGCAGAATAGATAGAATATAAGTGTGGGCTAACTATAGAGCAATAACAACACTTGTAATGTGCATGACATGAGAACATAACAGTTTATTCAATTGAAACTAAAATCAACATAGAGCAGGTTACAACAGCAAACCAGTTAAAGAAACAGGTTTAAAACATACCTGTTGCGCCGTTGGAGTTTCAATTCCATCCTTCAAATTTGAAAATAGTTGGTATGAGTAAATACAGTAATGCAAGAGCAAAGGAGTATGAACCATAGCTACAAACCTGACCTGAGTACAAATCTTCTTCTCCTTTAAGCATTGAGTTGGGATTCGGAGTGGTGGTCCTCGTGCTTTGGGCACTGCAGTTCCCTTACTAACCGCTCGTGTTTGGGTGCTCTGTGGTGGAGACGGTGTTGTGTCAACTAGAACTAGGTTACTATCTGTCGGGGTTGGGGTTAAAAGGGGTGTAGCTGGTTCTCTGTCCAACTGGGTTGGGGTACAATCTGTGAGAGTCTGGGTTATGTGTGGTGGATCTGGTCCTTGGGCAAGTACAACCGTGGTTCTATCTGCATCAACTGGTAGCACTATCTTTTCTGAAGACCGTGTTGTTACTCCCTTAGATACTGCCATCACGCTCTCCAATTCAAATGGCTGATAAACAAGAAAAGTAATTGAAAGTATAGACATTGTATGATAGACAGGTGCAATGGATAGTGGGGAATAAAAGAGGGCATGAAATAATTCATATTTATGTTGTCTAACCAAACAGGATAGCATGACACAATTTCACATATATGATGGCTAACTAAACAGGATAGCATGACACAATTTCACATTATGATGGCTAACTAAAAAAGATGGAAAGACATAGTTCAAAATATGAGACTATGTAAACAGGATGACATGACATAACTATATAATGTGTTTATTAAATAGGTTGGCATGCCATAATTCACATACATTCATGGATAGAATGCCATAATTCAAAATATGATGACTGTAAACACTAAACAGGATGAGATGATATAACTATATGATGTCTTTATTAAATGGGTTGCCATGCCATAATTCAGATAGATGATGTGTATGTACTATGTAAACATGATGGCATGATATAATTCAAATATATGATTTATATAGTAAGCAAGTAAGCAGATGGCAATCCATATATGATGTAAAAACTAAGCAATGCAAGACAACATGCATGACATGGGTAATATAACCCTGCCAAGTTTGAGCATAGACCTCAGGGGGAAATAGGACTGGTCATCAGTCTCTGAATCCTCCTCTGAGGAGCTCTCTGTAACCAGCAAGATGTCTGCTTCAGCAGGTAGCATTGTCTGCTCTGAATACCTTGTTTTCACTCCAGATACTTCCATCACCGCTTCAAATGGCTGATGCACAGGAAGAGTAGTTGAATATACAAACGTTGTCGACAAATGGAACACATAATACAAAAAAATGATAGCATGATATAATTCACATACATGATGATTGGCTAAACAGCATGGCATTGCATAATTCACATATATAATGCCTTTGCAACAAGATAGCATTGTATAATTCACATATATAATGTCTTGCAACAAGATGGCAATGCATAATTCACATATATGGTAATTAGACACTGAACAGGTGGCATTCACACAAAGCATGTCTAAACTAATCAAATGACATAGCAATGCGAGACACCATACGCACGATATGAGCAACATAACCCTGCCAAGTTAGAGCATACACCTCGGGGGGGGAATAGGACTGGTCATCTGTCTCTGAATCCTCCTCTGAGGAGCTATCCGTAACCAGCGAGATATGCGCTTCGTCAGATAGCATAGTCTGCTCTGAAGACCTTGTTTTCACTCCAGAATTTGCCATCACCGTGTCAAATGGCTGATGCACACGAAGAGCAGTTGAATGTACTAACATTGTTGACAAATGTAATATGTAACGAAAAAAAGGATGGCCTGATATAATTTACATATAAGATGACTGGCTAAGCAGGATGGCATTGCAAAATTCACATATATGATGCCTGGCTAAACAAGATGGCGTTGCATAATTCACATAAACGATGAATAAACTAAACAGATGGCATTCGCACAAAGGATGTCTAAACTAAGCAGATGACATATTTGATGTATAAAGTAAGCAATGCAAGACACCATATGCATGATATAACCAACATCAGCATGCCAAGTTAGAGCGAAGACCTCAGGGGGTAAATAGGAGTTATCTTCTCCTTCTGAATCCCCCTCAGAACAGATATCTTCCTCTCGATTACAATCCGAAATGCGTGGAGGGGGGCTGCCTTTGCGCCTACCATGGAGCGACGTCTGCATGAAATTTTATTGCCACGCAAGGCTCGTCTCTTTTGCTCTACATGTTCAGTTCCATTGTTTACAATAACTGTCATGCATAGGAATAAAACATAGTGAGATTATGTAAGGAGTGCATGCAGAAATCCAGAGTGATGGTAGCAACCTGTGGATAGACCCAAAACCAATAATAGCAGGCAGATAATGGCTTCAGTTAAAAATACAGATAATGGCTTCTTTACTGTTTGTTTCCCACCCAACATGAAACTCATAGTAGACACCGGAGATTAACCAGATAGTAGATAGATACTATTGATAGCGGCCCCGATATGTACCCCACAACCATTTAAAAACTCAAGTTTGACCATTAGTTTGGAGCTGACTCAGAGTCTAATCGGTGAACAGGACGATAAAGTAGCATGTAATATTAAGCGATGCATAACGTAAGCAGACACGAAAGAGTGCGACCTCTCTTGCGGACCCGTGTAGTCCTCGAGGTCATCTGCTCGGTTGATGATGGTAATGCAGTTTTCATGGCTGCCAGCGGCGGGGAAGAAGATCTGAGGCGGCGAAAGACAGTCTGGAGGCCGGATCCCTGCTGTGCTGGACCCTTCTGTCGTTGGAGCAGCTGAGCTGGGGTGGACGACGGCGCAGCAGGAGCGGGACAAACCACGCAAGGTTTTCTTTGACAACTATCTGTAAGAGAAGTAATTCTGTAAGGGCTCGTTTGAATTGGAGGATTCCAACAATGCAGGGATAGGAAATAGACAGGAATAGGATAGGAATGCACGTGCAAAACAGAGAATTTAAAAACACAGGATTTCTGCCAATCTGGGTGTTTGATTCACAACAATTGGAAGATCACAGGATGCAAAGAAGCATGGTGAGATTAAGTCAAACCACAAGAAAATGTACGGTTATAATGCTATTATGCTACTATCTCTTAGTCTTGTGCTTCATGAATAGGAATTTGAAAAGGAGGACAAGTGAAAATTAAAATTCCTACGTTTTTTCTTTCAAGGAGACACTAAAGGAACAAATCTGTGTGCTCAGTGGACAATATATATAACATGTAGAGTAAAAAAGAGATGCAACAAGTGTACAACCTCTTTGGCGAAGCCATGTCGATCTCAGCGTGATTGGGTTGGCCGGTGAGGATGCTCCGGCTGACTTTGCTGTCGGAGGAGGGGAAGAAGATCTTAGGTGTCTGGAGATGGAGCCCGAGGTACTGCTCCGCTGTGATGGAGGGTTTCGTTGTTGGAGCAGCTCCGGTGAGTTGTACGACGCCGAGGCTGAAGCAGGACAAGAGAGACAACGAACAATGTTAACCTGAGTGGAATTCTAATAGCATCTCCAATACATGACGTAAAATACATAACCAAAAAGTGCTAGATGTAAAATACATCAGCCGCTCATCTCTGAACTTAACTGTCGAAACTGAACTTAACTGTCGAAACTGAACCTAACTGTCCAAACTGAATTTTGCTGTCGAAACTGAATTTTGCTTCGAAACTGAACGCACTAGCAAGGTGAGGCTACACGTCGGTCGACTGACTTTTTCATCTCTGGTCAGTCGATTTTGCAGCCGTTGGATACGAAATCAAGGGCCTGCGGTTCATCTTCAACCTCCACCCCCCCCTGAGCCGCCAGCCACCACCGGCCAAACAGCAGCCCCCCGCCGCCTGCGGCCGGCGGTGCGCCGCCCTGCCCGCCCTGAAAACACTCCCCACCGCCGGTCCGCCGCCGCCCCGGCCATCCCTCTAGGCCCCCCCGTGCCGAGCTTTTTCTCCGGCGATCCCCACGCCACCGCCCCGCCAACGCCCTGCCACCGCCGGCGACCACCGCCCCCATCCTGAACCCTAAGATAGATAGTGGGGTACCTCTCCGGCGAGCCCCCCTCCCCGCTGCGGCTGGTTCTTCCTTCACCCCGGCGAGCCCACCCCTTGAAATCGACTGACCCAAAAGTCGATTCAGTCGACTGAAGTGTAGCCAAATCGGAGCAGCATCGCAAGCAAGAGCAAGAGCGAGAGCAGCAGCGCGAGCAAGAGCAATAGCAAGAGCAGACCAGGCAGGGGACCGAGAGCAAGAGCAGAGCAGCAGCGCGAGCGAGAGCTAAAGCAGCAGCAGCTCCTACTGATGTGGACGTCGCCGCCGAGGGAGCGACACCGTGGAGGAAGTGGCCGGCGACGCCGCCGTGGATGGAGCCGCGCCGTGTCGGCTCGGGACCGAGCGCCGGCAGCACCGTGAGATCGAATCAAGAAGAAAATGCGGCGATTAGTGTACAACCTCTTTGGTGGCGCCGATTAGGCCGCAGCTTCATCCGAGGAAACGGTGATGATGATGCTCTTCCGGTGGTGCAGGTGAAGACGGCGGTGTGGGAATGGAGGTGGCGCGAAAGACGAGGGGAACGTCGGGGCAGCTCCTTGGAGGTGGAGGACGGGGTGGCTGAACCGGCGGGACGATGAGATCGACGACGGATCCTCATCCGGTACGGTGGATGAGGGACGTCGAGGTGTTGCTGTGGACGACGTCGTCGGGGAAGAGGCTCCGGCTGGGTGGCGGACGGAGCAGGGTGTGGGGTTTCGTCGCGGGTTTTCGCGGCCTCGGTGTACGAATGGGTGGGCGGATGGGATGGCAGTGGGGAACCATGGCTTAGAGACGCGCTTGTCCGAAATGTGGGGTAAGTTACGAAAGTACCCCCCACCGATTTGAGGCGGTTCTTTCGGTTCAGGGGTACCACGGGCATTTCGCGTGTCGGGATTTCACAGGAGGTGGGAGTTTTCGCGCGCGTTGTAATTTCGGAATAGCAAGGCGCGGGTTGAGATGGAGGGAGTTGTCGGAGCACAACGAGACAAAGATATATCTTAAATATTTCGGGCTAACAAGGCGCGGGTTGAAATTTCCGGACAAGCCTAACGTGTACTGTACCAAATCAATGCGCACTACAAATGTCATTCAAAACTTTGAATTCATGTTATGTTCAATTAAAATATTTCGCTACGTGTATAATGCATGCAACCTACTACTCAAATGAACGTTTTAGTGCATTCCAAACGTATATACTACCGCTTCAATATGAACTAAATTTGAATAAGATCTACAGTAATGATTGTTGTGAAGTCAAAGCATTTGAATTCGTTTCTCTGTTTTAATAAGATCTACAATCATCATTATTGTCAAGTTAAACCATCGTTTGTGTATTATCTTCACAGCACACCACATGATTAGTCTCGAGTTACATATGAACTATGTGTACTATATGAACTCGAACTAGATTTTTTGAATCCACTTTATTTTGATTTCAAATCACATTACATTTCTAGCTCTAGCTAGATCTTCATAATCTAAACCATGTCTCATATGTATAATGTGTTTATCACATTATGTATGGTGCCCCGCCCCCTACGCCTACAAGTATTTAGATGTGAGTTGCAAACACCACACATTACCACAAATTCAAATAAAATGTGAGAATGTTCGATATATAGTATTGTTTAGATTGTTCGATATTTAGTTGTAAGCTGCAAACGCCGCACATTATCACAAATTCAAATAAAATGTGAGATTGTTTGATGTATAGTATGGTTTAGATTGTTCGGCATTTAGCTGTGAGTTGCAAACGCCATGCATTATCACATTATGGTATAACATGTGCACAACACGTGTATCACCGCTATATTCATGCATGCAATGTTTAAAACACTATGATCTCCTATTCAAATATATGAATCCGCTTTCATATCAAATTATGATCTTTGTTAGTCTCTTACACCCACACAATCCTCTAACCTTTGTAGCTACCACTAACTTTCTCTCGTGCATGCACACGCCCTCCTCGCCCTCCCCCTCCCTCGGCATTCTATCCACCGGGCACATTCATTTTTTTCTTTAGGTCGTTCTCCCAGAGTCTCCACAACTCCTTTCCGACACACACCGATCGATAAACCTCTCCAGCGATGCCTGCCTACAACATACACACACAGCTTCAATCTCCTCCTTTATGTGTCCTTGCCTCGTGTCTCTCATATGGTCAGACACACGTGTAAACTCTCGCCCCTCTTTTCATCGATCTCACAACCGCACACTCCTCCCCCTATCTAGCTAGTAGTTGGGCCTCTCGCACCACCTCCTAGCTCCATTCTCTCTGTCTATCCGTCTCGCTGGGCCTTATTTGCCTCTAACAAATGGACGTACACCGACCGATCTCTCGCTATACATATAGCCAGCTAGGTCCTTATAACTCGTTTTTACCCACACATCGATCGATCTACCTCATTAGTTGTGTCTCTCCCTTCCTCCGACAAACAACAATTGATCTACCGATCTAGTTAGGTTTGCTTACCAAACACATGGTTCCCCTTCATCATCCATGGATGCGTCCCGACAGATCTATCACGCACAGGCACACACAGAAACACATCCCCACTCTTATTGATAACATTGCAGTTCCACCCTCAGTTTGTCTAGTAGGCCTCTCCCAACATCTCCGAGAAGCAACTCCATCACCCATCCAGCACTCTACCCCTCTCCCTCCCTCTCCCTCCCTCCCTCTCTCCTCTCTCTCTCTGTCCCATCATATTTCCCGTCCTTCAGTTATGTATGGATGTCGACCGATCTCCCTCAAGACATAGCTGGGTCTCTCCTTCTCAACACATATACGAGTCGTTCTACCTCTATAGTTAGGCCTCTGCCTACCCCTCCCCCCACCCCCTCCCCCCACACACCGATACATCAAGCGCTCTAGTCATGTCTCCCTGCCACACACAAACTTGACATGTGCCCTCTAACGTTCCGGTAGGCCAGTCGCCCTATATCTTTGACTTGCACACACACACACAATTTTGATGGCTCTCTTCATCGATCTCGCACCCACCCACTTGATCCTCTCTTCGACTCTATCGATAGCTATGACCCCTCCCTCTCTTCTCGTGGATTGCCCGACCCTCTATGTATGATATGGATAGGCCTCCATTTCACACACATTGCATGCAAAATTTTGTTTGAGATGTCATCGACACATATTCCCACAAATAATTCACGAAATCAACCCCCACCCCACCCCCACCCCCACCAAAACAAAAAACACTCACGAACGCGGTTTGTATCTCTCACACACACCCACGTAGGTGGGGACGTGCACGAAGAGAAGAGGTGCATGCACGGCGCACGTACTCCCGTCTCTTTCCCAACCACACCCGCGCGGGTACACGGTGGAGCTCATTTCTGTACGAAAAAGGCAGCCCACGTGGTAATTTGGCACGTGTACTGGTTGTCCACTTGGTGGAGGGAGGATCGTCTACCACGGGTGAACAAACAAATTGCGACTTGACCGTTATGTTAAATTAAAAAAGAGGCAAACCATGTGGGGCCTACCTTAGAGGCAAGGCTCTATACACTGGAGTACTTTTGATGTGTCCCGTCAACTCGCAGGAACGAGGAGAAGCTTGCTTAGTACGCCGTCTCCCCCGCCCACGGGCGCGGTGGCTCGCAGGATGAGGTGAAGCTTGCTCCTCCCCTCGCCCATGCGCGCGGTGGCTCGCAGGACGAGGAGAAAAATTTACTACTCCCTCCGTTTACTCCTCGTCCCTACTACCTTGGTTATAGAGATTATATCATATTGTTTGGAATATATATGTCCTTAGTAGATTTCAATATGAACTACTAGTACATACTCCAAACACTGATGTATATAGACGTATTTTAGAGTGTACATTCACTCATTTTGCTCCGTATGTAGTAGCACTCTCCCTCGCCCCTCGACCCTCGCCCACGTGGTGGACGTGCAGCAATTCATTCGGTCTCATATAGCCAGAACGATATATACTGCACTACCATTATTGCTCGACTTCCCGAAGAGGCGAACAGCCAATCGCAAGGTTAATATTTTGGAGATGCCAAGCGCAAGGTTATAGGAGAACGAGTAGTAGGTGCCGCGTCATTTATAAATAAAGTTTTTTTTCTTCAGTGGCACGTACGCAATATGATAGGTTCATATGGAGAGAAAAGGAAACCGCTCCACTATATACATAGTCAGGACGGGCCAGCCTACACGGTTGCTTGCTGGGGTTGCTCTCTTCACACTCTCTCGCACAAAACGACTGTGGCCACATCTCTAACATCCCGGCGGATCACGTCCGCTTGGGGAAGGGGTGGATGCTTAGTGTAGATGCGGTGGCCGTCGCCGACGGCGAAAACCCACTGTCGGCACGTCCCGATCAGGGGTCCCCACCGTTCTCTCTCACAAAGCCGGTGAGGTTGCCTTCGTCCCTTGCTCACTGCCGCGACGTGGGCAGTTGCCGCCTCCCGCCGCCCTCCTCAAGGTTGAGCTACGTCCCTCAGGTACAACTCCCTTTACAGCCGGCTTGCACCACTGCTCCAGCTGCCCACATCACTCCCTGTGGATATTTCTCTACTTCTTTGCCCCGCACATACCTCTACTGGCTTCTATGTACTGTATTTGTGATGAGTTTATGTCTCATCAACTAGTCCCAGTAATCTTATTCTAATCACGCTTCTTCAATTTCTTTGCCACAGGGATGCTCATCTCGATTTTGGTGAAACTGCACAAAATGATCCGATGGTCAAAAGGTTGCAAACTTCATTTATTAGGAAGCTCGAACGTTGCCAGCAAATTGAAGCCTGGTCAGGGTTCACGGTTCAAGGGCTAGGGACTGCATGGATCATTTTTTTCTTTAGCTGCCTCTGTTCCAAAATAAGTGTCAACTTTAGTAGTAGTACAACTTTGTACTAAAGTTTGCACAAAGTTGAGACACTTATTTTGGAACGGAGGGAGTACATATTTGCTATGATCTGTCAATCATTGAGATGCAATAGCATGCATGTTAGTCTCCTTTGTATTTGATGAAATGTTGCAACGGGCAACCTTGGACGCAAGATACATGTAACAGAAGCTGGAAGCTTCATAGCATTGTACAAATTTATCTCGCTGATAAATTACAGTACGTACTATACTAGTACTTCCTCCGTTCCTAAATATAAGTCTTTGTAGAGATTTCACCATGAACCACATGCGGATGTATATAGATGCATTTTAAGTGTAGATTCATTCATTTTGTTCCGTATGTAGTTCCCTAGTGGAATCTCTACAAAGACTTATCTACTAGTAATAGCTAGCCCCCACTACTAGGAATTCTCTATCCTCTCCTTGAGCCACATCATCAAAATTGAAGTAGCCGTTAGATGAAGTAAATCAGTCCATAATAGCCGTCTGATCTAGACGTTGAGAGGCTCCGCACTAAGCTACATGCAAGCATGTAGAAATACCGTGGCACATGCATGTGAGTGGGTTTTAAATCACATCAACATGTCTGCATGCAAGCATGCATGTAAGTGAGCATTTAAGTCCCATTAACATGTCAAAAAGAAAAATATAATCCCATTATGCAGTAGGAGTTGGCTGATCTTTTTTCCTTACGTGGGATGATCTAAATAATGATGGGAGTTTATTTAGTTTGGCTACCACATTTGTCATGCGGTTATAGAGTTTTTTTAGTTCTATGAAATCGATAATTTTGCACAGAGAGATATACCTCTGTTCCGCGGCAACGCGTGGGGACTCATCTAGTAATATTTAGGAATGGAGGGAGTACTATGTAAAGAGTTAGGTGTCGCACGGTGATAGTGTGAGGTGGGCCATGTAATCACTGAGCCTGTGTGTTTTCACTGCTCTTGCACGCCTCCGCTGTAAGAATGGAGAAAATTGTATTCTAGTAGTAGTACCTCCTTTCGCCGAAAGCGTGGGACATCCAGCAGTCCTGCCACCTCAGTAATAAAGACCAATGAGCCGTCAAATCACATAGACCCAGCAGTAAGTTGGACGGACGAAGCAACCATCACTCTTGCGCCAGTGAGAGGTCGCGTCCGCTTTGCCCGGGCATGAATGCGGCACCGATTCTTTGAAGCGGCGCTGACCGTTTCGGGGGGGAAGCGCGCGCGGGCGATGGAGGGGCTTTGGGTGGGCCAGGCTGGTCAGGAGCGGGCATGGCAGCTGTCCACATGTCCCTACCGGACACGCCCGGAAACGAGAGGATGCACCGACTCTCGCGGCTAAAATCGTACTACACTACACAACATCTCTCTGTAGGAGTAGGTCGATCTGTCACTCTCTCTAACACACACATGCTGTTAAACACACACACACGCGCGCGCGCACACGCACACACCTTGGTCCCGTTGCACCTTCTAACGTGACTTATGTTGGGGAACGTAGCAGAAATTCAAAATTTTCTACGCATCACCAAGATCAATCTATGGAGTAATCTAGCACCGAGGGAAGGGGAGTGCATCTACATACCATTGTAGATCGCTGAGCGGAAGCATTGCAAGAACGCGGATGAAGGAGTCGTACTCGTAGCGATTCAGATCGCGGTTGAATCCGATCTAAGCGCCGAACCACGGCGCCTCCGCGTTCAACACGCGTGCAGCCCGGTGACGTCTCCCACGCCTTGATCCAGCAAGGAGAGAGGGATAGGTTGGGGAAGACTCCGTCCAGCAGCAGCACGACGGCGTGGTGGTGGTGGAGGAGCGTGGCACTCCAGCAGGGCTTCGCCAAGCACCGCAAGAGACGAGGAGGGAGAGAGGTAGGGCTGCCAAGAGCGAGAGCAAATCTTGTATTGGGCAGCCCCCATACCTCAAGTAGATATAGGGGAAGAGGGGGGCTGTGCCCCCACCTAGGGTTCCCTCCCTAGGGGTGGCAGCAGCCCCCAGATCCCATCTGGGTGGCGGCCAAGGGGGAGAGACGGGGCCGCGCCTAGCGTGGGCCTTAGGGCCCATCTGCTCCCAGGGTTTGCCCCCTCTCCTCTTGAGGGCGCCTTGGGCCTTGGTGGGAGGCGCCCCAGCCCACCTAGGGGCTGGTCCCTTCCCACTATTGGCCCATGTAGGCCTCTGGGGCTGGTGGCCCCACCTGGTGGACCCCCGGGACCCTCCCGGTGGTCCCGGTACGTTACCGATAGCACCCGAAACTTTTCCGGTGACCAAAACAGGGCTTCCCATATATAAATCTTTACCTCCGGACCATTCCGGAACTCCTCGTGACGTCCGGGATCTCATCCGGGACTCCGAACAACATTAGGTAACCACGTATATCTATTCCCTATAACCCTAGCGTCATCGAACCTTAATTGTGTAGACCCTACGGGTTCGAGAACCATGCAGACATGACCGAGACGTTCTCCGGCCAATAACCAACAGCGGGATCTGGATACCCATGTTGGCTCCCACATGTTCCACGATGATCCCATCGGATGAACCACGATGTCGGGGATTCAATCAATCCCGTATACAATTCCCTTTGTCAATCGGTATGTTACATGCCTGAGATTCGATCGTCGGTATCCCGATACCTTGTTCAATCTCGTTACCGGCAAGTCTCTTTACTCGTTCCGTAACACATCATCCCGTGATCAACTCCTTGGTCACATTGTGCACATTATGATGATGTCCTACCGAGTGGGCCCAGAGATACCTCTCCGTTTACACGGAGTGACAAATCCCAGTCTTGATTCGTGCCAACCCAACAGACACTTTCAGAGATACATGTAGTGCACCTTTATAGCCACCCAGTTACGTTGTGACGTTTGGTACACCCAAAGAATTCCTACGGTACCTGGGAGTTGCACAATCTCATGGTCTAAGGAAATGATACTTGACATTAGCAAAGCTTTAGCAGACGAACTACACGATCTTGTGCTAGGCTTAGGATTGGGTCTTGTCCATCACATCATTCTCCTAATGATGTGATCCCGTTATCAACGACATCCAATGTCCATGGCCAGGAAACCGTAACCATCTATTTATCAACGAGCTAGTCAACTAGAGGCTTACTAGGGACATGGTGTTGTCTATGTATCCACACATGTATCTGAGTTTCCTATCAATACAATTTTAGCATGGATAATAAACGATTATCATGAACAAGGAAATATAATAATAACCAATTTATTATTGCCTCTAGGGCATATTTCTAACAGTCTCCCACTTGCACTAGAGTCAATAATCTAGTTCACATTGCCATGTGATTAATACCCAAGAGTTTACTAGAGTCAATAATCTAGTTCACATCACCATGTGATTGTAATGATTCCAACACCCATGGGGTTTGTTCATATCTCGCTTGTGAGAGAGGTTATTAGTCAACGGGTCTGAACCTTTCAGATCCGTGTGTGCTTTACGAATATCTATGTCATCTTGTAGATGCAGCTACCACGCGCTACTTGGAGCTATTCCAAATAACTGCTCTACTATACGAATCCGTTTTACTACTCAGAGTCATCCGGATTAGTGTCAAAGTTTGCATCGACGTAACCCTTTACGACGAACTCCTTTTCCACCTCCATAATCGAGAAAATTTCCTTAGTCCACTAGATACTAAGGATAAGTTCGACCGCTGTCATGTGATCCATTACCGGATCACTATTGTACCCCTTGACTAACTCATGGCAAGGCACACTTCATGTGCGGTACACAGCATAGCATACTGTAGAGCCTACGTCTAAAGCATAGGGGACGACCTTCGTCCTTTCTCTCTCTTCTGCTGTGGTCAGGTCTTGAGTCTTACTCAATACTCACACCTTGTAACACAGCCAAGAACTCCTTCTTTGTTGGTCTATTTTGAACTCCTTCAAAATCTTGTCACGGTATGTATTCATTTGAAACTACTATTAAGCGATTTTTGATCTATCTTTATAGATCTTGATGCTTAATGTTCAAGTAGCTTAATCCAGGTTTTCCATTGAAAAACACTTTTCAAATAACCCTGTATGCTTTCCAGAAATTCTACATCATTTCTGATCAACAATATGTTAACAACATATACTCATCAAAAATTCTATAGTGCTCCCACTCACTTCTTTGGAAATACAAGTTTCTCATAAACTTTGTATAAACCCAAAATCTTTGATCATCTCATCAAAGCGTACATTCCAACTCCGAGATGCTTACTCCAGTCCTTAGAAGGATTGCTGGAGCATTGCATACTTGTTAGCATCTTTCAGGATTGACAAAACCTTCTGGTTGTATCACATACAACCTTTCCTCAAGAAAATCGTCGAGGAAACAATGTTTTGACATCCTATCTGCAAGATTTCATAAATAATGCAGTAACTGCTAAGATAATTCCAACAGACTCTTAGCATCGCTACGAGTGAGAAAGTCTCATCGTAGTCAACTCCTTGAACTTGTCGGAAAACATCTTAACGACAAGCCGAGCTTTCTTAATGGTGACACTTACCATCATTGTCTGTCTTCCTTTTAAAATCCATCTGCACCCAACAGCCTTACGACTATCAAGTATTTCTTCCAAAGTCTATACTTTGCTTTTATACATGGATCCTCTCTCGGATTTCATGGCCTCGAGCCATTCATCGGAATCCGGGCCCACCATCGCTTCTCCATAGCTCGTAGGTTCATTGTTGTCTAGCAACATGACTTCCAAGACAGGATCACGCACTACTCTGATGTAGTACGCATCCTCGTCGTCCTACGAGGTTTGGTAGTGACTTGATCCGAAGTTTCATGATCACTATCATAAGCTTCCACTTCAATTGGTGTAGGTGCCACAGGAACAACTACTTGTGCCCTGCTACACACTAGTTGAAGTGATGGTTCAATAACCTCATCAAGTCTCTACCATCCTCCCACTCAATTCTTTCGAGAGAAACTTTTCCTCGAGAAAGGACCCGTTTCTAGAAGCAATTACTTTTGCTTCCAGATCTGAAATAGGAGGTATACCCAATTGTTTTGGGTATTCTATGAAGATGCATTTATCTGCTTTGGGTTCGAGCTTATCAGCCTGAAACTTTTTCACATAAGCATCGCAGCCCCAAACATTTAAGAAACGACAACTTAGGTTTCTCTAAACGGTGTCGTCTCAACGGAATTGCGTGGTGCCCTATTTAAAGTGAATGCGGTCTCTAATGCCTAACCCATAAACGATAGTGGTAAAGAGACATCATGGTATGCACCATATCCAATAGGGTGCAGTTATGATGTACGGACACACCATCACATTGTGGTGTTCCAGGCGGTATTAATTGTAAAACACTTTCCACAATGTCTTAATTGTGTGCCAAACTCGTAACTCAGATATCTCTATGATCATATCATAGACATTTTATCCTCTTGTCACGACGATCTTCAACTTCACTCTGAAATTACTTGAACCTTTCAATAATTCAGACTTGTGTTTCATCAAGTAAATATTCTCAGCATCTACTCAAATCATCTGTGAAGTAAGAACATATCGATATCCACTGCGTGCCTCAGCACTCATTGGACTGCACACATCAAATGTATTACTTCCAACAAGTTGCTCTCTTGTTCCATCTTACTGAAAACGAGGCCTTTCAGTCATCTTGCCCATGTGGTATGATTTGCATGTCTCAAGTGATTCAAAATCAAGTGAGTCCAAATGATCCATCTGCATGGAGTTTCTTCATGCATATATACCAATAGACATGGTTCGCATGTCTCAATCTTTTCAAAAACGAGTGAGTCCAAAGATCCATCTACATGGAGCTTCTTCATGCGTTCTATACCAATATGACTCAAATGGCAGTGCCACAAGTATGTGGTACTATCATTACTATTTTATATCTTTTGGCACGAACATGTGTATCACTGCGATCGAGATTCATCTTAGGTGCAAGACCATTGAAGGTATTATTCAAATAAACAGAGTAACCATTATTCTCCTTAAATGAATAACCGTATTGCGATAAGCATAATCCAATCATGTTTATGCTCAACGCAAACACCAAATAACAATTATTTAGGTTTAACACCAATCTCGATGGTAGAGGGAGCATGCGATGCTTGATCACATCAACCTTGGAAACACTTCCAACACATATCGTCATCTCACCTTTAGCTAGTCTCCGTTTATTCCGGAACTTTTATTTTGAGTTACTAACACTTAGCAACCGAACCGGTATCTAATACCCTGGTGCTGCTAGGAGTACTAGTAAAGTACACATTCATATAATGTATATCCAATATACTTCTGTCGACCTTGCCTGCCTTCTCATCTACCAAGTATCTAGGGTAGTTCTGCTTCAGTGACCGTTCCCCTCATTACAGAAGCACTTAGTCTCTGGTTTGGGTTCAACCTTGGGATTCTTCACTAGAGCAGCAAATGATTTGTTGTTTCATGAAGTATCCCTTTTGCCCTTGCCCTTCTAGAAACTAGTGGTTTTACTAACCATCAACAATTGATGCTCCTTCTTGATTTCTACTTTCGTGGTGTCAAACATCGCGAGTTGCTCAAGGATCATCATATCTATCCCTGATATGTTATAGTTCATCACGAAGCTCTAATAGCTTGGTGGCAGTGACTATGGAGAACCATCACTATCTCATCTGGAAGATTAACTCCCACTCGATTCAAGTGATTGTGGTACTCAGACAATCTGAGCACATGCTCAACGATTGAGCTTTTCTCCCTTAGTTTGCAGGCTTAAGAAACTTGTCAGAGGTCTCATACCTCTTGACGTGGGCACTAGTCTGAAATCCCAATTTCAGTCTTCGGAACATCTCATATGTTCCGCGACATTTCAAAAACGTCTTTGGTGCCACAATTCTAAACCGTTAGCATTACGCACTGAACTATCACGTAGTCATCAAAACGTGTATGTCAGATGTTTCGCAACATCTACAGACGACGCTGAGGTTCAGCACACCGAGCGGTGCATTAAGGACATAAGCCTTCTGTGCAGCAATGAGGACAATCCTCAGTTTACGGACCCAGTCCGCATAATTGCTACTTTCAACTAAATTTTCTCTAGGAACATATCTTAAACAGTAGAACTAAAGCGTAAGCTATGACATAATTTGCAAAGACCATTTGAATATGTTCATGATAATTAAGTTCATCTGATTATTTAATGCACTCCCACTCAGATAGACATCCCTCTAGTCATCTAAGTGATACATGATCCGAGTCAAACTAGGCCGTGTCCGATCATCACGTGAGACGGACTAGTCATCATCGGTGAACATCTCCATGTTGATCGCATCTACTATACGACTCATGTTCGACCTTTCGATCTCTTGTGTTCCGAGGCCATGTCTGTACATGCTAGGCTTGTCAAGTCAACCTAAGTGTTTCGCATGTGTTCCGAGGCCATGTCTGTACATGCTAGGCTCGTCAACACCCGTTGTATTCGAACGTTAGAATCTATCACACCCGATCATCACGTGGTGCTTCGAAACAACGAACCTTCGCAACGGTGCACAGTTAGGGGGAACACGTCTCTTGAAATTTTAGTGAGGGATCATCTTATTTATGCTACCGTCGTTCTAAGCAAATAAGATGTAAACATGACAAACATCACATGCAAATCATAAAGTGACGTGATATGGCCAATATCATCCTGCGCCTTTGATCTCCATCTTCGAGGCGCGGCATGATCACCTTCGTCACCGGCATGACACCATGATCTCCATCATCATGATCTCCATCATCGTGTCTTCATGAAGTTGTCTCGCCAACTATTACTTCTACTACTATGGCTAACGGTTAGCAATAAAGTAAAGTAATTACATGGCGTTTTCATTGACACGCAGGTCATACAATAAATTAAGACAACTCCTATGGCTCCTGCCGGTTGTCATACTCATCGACATGCAAGTCGTGATTCCTATTACAAGAACATGATCAATCTCATACATCACATATATCATTCATCACATCCTTTTGGCCATATCACATCACATAGCATACCCTGCAAAAACAAGTTAGACGTCCTCTAATTGTTGTTGCATGTTTTACGTGGCTGCTATGGGTTTCTAGCAAGAACGTTTCTTACCTACGCAAAAGCCACAACGTGATATGCCAATTTCTATTTACCCTTCATAAGGACCCTTTTCATCGAATCCGATCCGACTAAAGTGGAGGGACAGACACCCGCTAGCCACCTTATGCAACTAGTGCATGTCAGTCGGTGGAACCTGTCTCACGTAAGTGTACGTGTAAGGTCGGTCCGGGCCGCTTCATCCCACGATGCCGCCGAATCAAGATAAGACTAGTAACGGCAAGTAAATTGGCAAAATCGACGCCCACAACTACTTTGTGTTCTACTCGTGCATAGAAACTACGCATAAACCTGGCTCTGATACCACTGTTTGGGGAACGTAGCAGAAATTGAAAATTTTCTACGCATCACCAAGATCAATCTATGGAGTAATCTAGCACCGAGGGAAGGGGAGTGCATCTACATACCATTGTAGATCGCTGAGCGGAAGCGTTGCAAGAACGCGGATGAAGGAGTCGTACTCGTAGCGATTCAGATCGCGGTTGAATCCGATCTAAGCGCCGAACCACGGCGCCTCCGCGTTCAACACACGTTCAGCCCGGTGACGTCTCCCACGCCTTGATCCAGCAAGGAGAGAGGGAGAGGTTGGGGAAGACTCCGTCCAGCAGCAGCACGACGGCGTGGTGGTGGTGGAGGAGCGTGGCACTCCAGCAGGGCTTCGCCAAGCACCGCAAGAGACGAGGAGGGAGAGAGGTAGGGCTGCCAAGAGCGAGAGCAAATCTTGTATTGGGTAGCCCCCATACCTCAAGTATATATAGGGGAAGAGGGGAGGCTGCGCCCCCACCTAGGGTTCCCTCCCTAGGGGTGGCGGCAGCCCCCAGATCCCATCTGGGTGGTGGCCAAGGGGGAGAGAGGGGGGCGCCTAGGGTGGGCCTTAGGGCCCATCTGCTCCCAGGGTTTGCCCCCTCTCCTCTTGAGGGCGCCTTGGGCCTTGGTGGGAGGTGCCCCAGCCCACCTAGGGGCTGGTCCCTTCCCACTATTGGCCCATGTAGGCCTCTGGGGCTGGTGGACCCCCGGGACCCTCCCGGTGGTCCCGGTACGTTACCGATAGCACCCGGAACTTTTCCGGTGACCAAAACAGGACTTCCCATATATAAATCTTTACCTCCGGACCATTCCGGAACTCCTCGTGACGTACGGGATCTCATCTGGGACTCCGAACAACATTAGGTAACCACGTATATCTATTCCCTATAACCCTAGCGTCATCAAACCTTAAGTGTGTAGACCCTACGGGTTCGGGAACCATGCAGACATGACCGAGACGTTCTCCGGCCAATAACCAACAGCGGGATCTGGATACCCATGTTGGCTCCCACATGTTCCACGATGATCTCATCGGATGAACCACGATGTCGGGGATTCAATCAATCCCGTATACAATTCCCTTTATCAATCGGTATGTTACATGCCCGAGATTCGATCGTCGGTATCCCGATACCTTGTTCAATCTCGTTACCGGCAAGTCTCTTTACTCGTTCCGTAACACATCATCCCGTGATCAACTCCTTGGTCACATTGTGCACATTATGATGATGTCCTACCGAGTGGGCCCAGAGATACCTCTCCGTTTACACGGAGTGACAAATCCCAGTCTCGATTCGTGCCAACCCAACAGACACTTTCGGAGATACCTGTAGTGCACCTTTATAGCCACCCAGTTACGTTGTGACGTTTGGTACACCCAAAGCATTCCTACGGTATCCGGGAGTTGCACAATCTCATGGTCTAAGGAAATGATACTTGACATTAGAAAAGCTTTAGCAGACGAACTACACGATCTTGTGCTAGGCTTAGGATTGGGTCTTGTCCATCACATCATTCTCCTAATGATGTGATCCCGTTATCAACGACATCCAATGTCCATGGCCAGGAAACCGTAACCATCTATTGATCAACGAGCTAGTCAACTAGAGGCTTACTAGGGACATGGTGTTGTCTATGTATCCACACATGTATCTGAGTTTCCTATCAATACAATTTTAGCATGGATAATAAACGATTATCATGAACAAGGAAATATAATAATAACCAGTTTATTATTGCCTCTAGGGCATATTCTAACAACTTATTACACCTAGACGGAGGGAGTAGTAAGTATACGAGATACGGTGGCACACTGACTTAAGTCGAATACAAGTGCCCAAAATTTGTGTGCATGTTATAATAAGGATTCACTTAAAATAGTACGTGAGCAAACAGAGGGATCAATTGGACAGTGTTCCCGAGCAGTAGCGAGATGTGTGAGGTAAGATACACCGCTGGCGCTTTTAATTTTTCTTATTAATTTGTTTGTTTCACCCTCTGACTGGTGGGACCCAACGTACTACGTGAAGAGAGGTAAGGTGACTAAGGCTGCATTATTTCTGCAGCACTGTGGATAGTCTTACCACCAAAGCCACATGACATGATTATGATTGAAATCCCAATGACTCCCACACACACAAAAAACACGGCATGCTTGTCACACGAATGCAGGAATGTATAAAAGGTTATTTCCCTCTCGTTGAACATAACGGGAGGGTTGTGTAGCTGGTTAGCCTGTTCGCTCATCAAACTTGAGGTCTCGGGTGGATTCTTTGACTGGTCAAAAAAATTTCTAGGGTTTGCACGCTTCACACTCTCTCTCCAGTATATATATACACGCTGGAGCCTCAGCGCTTGTAGTTGCTCTCTTCACACTCTCTCGCCCTCTCTCGCTGGAGCCTCAGCGCTTGTAGTTGCTCTCTTCACACTCTCTCGCCCTCTCCAGATCTAAACAAGACTTCGTTGGCCTCTCTCTCCCCTCACTGCTGCTCAAAGAGCCGGCAGGATCCGTCCGCCGGGAAGGGAAGGAGGCTTAACGCTGTCGCCGTCGGCGAGGGACTACCGGCGCAGCTGTTCACTTTCCACCCAGCGGCGGCGCGGGAGGGCCTCCGACCCCTTCTTCTTCGCCGTCGTCCCGTCGCCCACCGAACCACGCCCCAAGAACCTTAAGGTATAATTTACTTACTCCACATGCATTGCTCTAGCTGCATGTATACCATGAATCTAGGACGTGGTTCAAAGAGGAAAGGAGTGGGGGAAAGTAGTGGGAAAAGTTGTATATAGCATGAATCTAGGACGTGGTTCAAAGAGGAAATGAAGGGGGAAAGTTGTATAGCATGAATCTAGGACGTGGTTCAAAGAGGAAAGGAATGGGGGAAAGTAGTGGGGAAAGTTGTATCGCATAAATCTAGGACGTGGTTCAAAGAGGAAAGGAAGGGGCGAAAGTACTAGTTCAAAAAGGAAAGGAAGGGACAAGGCTGTAGAGTTTGAGCAGGACTAGATTTGTTGCGCTCACATAGGGAAAGGTGTCTAAAGATAACAAAACTGGGACCAACACAAATATGCTCCTTGGTTGTTTGTTCTTTGTTGCAACAGACTGTGCATGACCACAGTACATCGGTAGATGCACATGGTGCTGGTGCGTCCACTGTCCCGTGCAACTCATTAGCTGTTGTTAATCTAAGGCCCTGTTTGGTTAAAAACTCCCTAGTCCCTACCTGCTTGGTTCCAGGGACTAAACATGGACTAGAGGTTATTAAATGACATGCTAAAAGACCATGTTACCCCTAGTAATGAACTAATAGAGACAAGGTGCGATGCGTGGCAGGGGCAACTGTTGGAAAAAGTCCCAAAAAGACTCCCTCGGGGTCTTCTTTCTTTAGTCCCAAATGCCCACTTTTAGTCCCTAAAAGTCCCTCCTGTTTGGTTTAGATGGGACTGACACGGAGTTTTTTTAGTCCCTACACCAAAATGTCCCTGTAAACAAACACCCTCTAATAATGCCGCTGGAAAATTGATGCAATGCCACAGTTAAAAGCAAATTACATGTTTAACGAATTTTATTGTTAATATAATCTCTATGTTAATATTAATCAATGCCACCGTTTGAGAAATGCTACTGTCTTGCTTTCTTTCCCATTTAGATAAGGTAGATGCTTCTTTTGTTGGCTTCTGTGTCATCCACCGTTATTGACCACTAATTGTTTCCTTTGCACCTCTGTGTAAACAGGGTTATCTACTTCACCTCGTTGCCATTGTGACCTTTTGTTGCACTGCACAAAACACTTTTGTTTTAAGAGTGTTTTGTGCAGTTCAACCAAAATGTCACACCGACAATGTTGCTTGATTGCTTGATCTTAGTGGAACTGCACAAGAGGAGATCTTACTTCCTATCCGTTAAGGCGAATTTGGTTCAGATCTTCTTCTTGTGAGTTGTTTGAATTCCGCATCATGAGAGGTCAGTACTAGCCTTCTTTCACATGATTCTGCAGTGTGCTTTCATATGTTGTGCTACTTGTACGATAATGTTGCTTGATTTTAGTGAACTGCACAAATGGAGACAAGACTTCCAATCTGTATGTGCACCGTAATATCCCATTGAGGTAAGATAAGGATATTTCACAACTGCTGGCCTGTATTTTGCCACTTTCATCAGAAAATTAAGTTTAGTACTATACTTGTGCTCCCTAATTGACATGCCAAATCTTACATTGAAGGCGAAGCTTGTCTGTTATTGAACCAAGTGATGAAGGGGAAGAACAAGCGGAAGAAAAACAAAAATCAACTCCCGGTGCTGTAATGAAGCACTGGAACTGTGATGACACAAGTAATGATATAGTTTTGCATCTTAATTTATTGCTATGGCTGGAACGAGCAATTGTTTTGCCACTGATTTGATGCCACTCTTAATGTAATATGTAATTATCTCTACTTGTGCAAACAGGGATCTTCTTTGAAGATACCATATATTTTAGTGGAACTGCACAAGAAGATGTTGGAAACATTAAATTAATCGAGGAGTATATAGTAAGCATGGCCACCACCGTAGATAGCAACAGATGGTTCCGGAGAAGTGCTTCATCTGTATGCTCTACACAATAAGCCTCCTGACAAAGGTTGGTACTCGCCCACTGATTTCATCCATATGATTGAGCTTTGTCATCTCTATTGGTGTTGTGCTACTGTTTAGATACTGTCATGAAAAAGTGGTATTGTCCTTGAGAAGTGCTTCATCTGTGCTGTTTTAAATATTTCCTTTCCTTTTTTCGAGCAAACAGGGATGCTAGCATTTAGTAGTCCTCTTGTCTTTGCACAACAGGATCATCTTCCTCTGAAGAAGAATATGGAGTACGTGAAGTGACTAGTTCCGATTATGCCAGGATGAAGAAGCCCTGTCTATCTTCTCATCAGAAGGAGCAGTTGAAGGATGGTTACATTACTCCCCACAAGACCAAACTAACTTCAGCTCAGAAGGACTGACAAATCTCCATTTTTTTGCTGTGATGCGCGAGTACAATGTTGTTCTAGGATTCTTTCTGGTGAGTTCCATTTTTCTAAAAGTGTGCTCTACATGGACCATGTATGTGCCTGTTGAAACTGTCAATTCATAGTACAGTTTGCTTTATACTAATCACTTTTTTGTATTTGTGCAAACAGGGGTGCTCAGCTTGATTTCAATGGGAACTGCACAAAATGTTCATGAATACATCGAATCATTCATTTCCACCACAAGAAAGGAGGTGCCGATAAGTTCAAGGCGTTGCAACATATAAGGGCGAAATCATACAAGCTACGCGCGAATTTGGTTGATTTTGGTGGAACTGCACAAAAAGAACAGCTGGTTTATTTAGCACGAGGTGCCATGTCAATGTCCGAACTGATGGCAAACCCTGCCCATTCCACAATCGTAGGCATTTGATATTTTGGAATGGGACAACCTTGTCAAATTTTGCTCATTGATTTTAGCAAGACATGCGTTTGATATTTTCGAATGGGACGCCCTTTGCTGTCAGCAGCGTCGATCAATTTTTTCTTTATTCTTTAGTTGTGAAGTAAATATTGCCTCTGACATGTGAGCCGCTGAGATGCATAATCATCGATTGTTTTGAATGTTCTCTATGAATTGCCAGGCCTGTGTGTTTGATTGCAATGTACAGAAACGCTAAAAAGCTGCTCAAACTCTTTGTACTCCTTCTGTTCCTTTTTACTTCGCACATTGTGAAAGTGCATACTTTTTTGTATAAGATTGGTCAAAGTAGAGATACTTTGACTGCAGACAAAACTTGTATGCAGACTAGAAAGGACCGGAGGGAGTACATGTGAAACTGCTGCAAACGAGGTGATCACCCTGGGAATAATGCTAGTACGTATTGTTTTGCATGTTCATCCAATGCCAGTGATACAGGAATTCGAACTAATCGAAATAAATTCATTCATACACGGTCGGATTTCATATAAACATGCCGGATTTCATTACATTTCATACATTCTTCAACTAAAAAGGGGTGCGCTGGAGGTATAATTAATTAACCGAAGCTACCCACCTGTGTCCCGCTGAGCCGAACAGAAGCTTCAGTGACTTAACTGCAGGTGCAGTTGCGTAACTGACATGTGGCCTGTTGGGCCCACGTGTCAGTCAGCCAACTGCACCAGCAGTTAAGTAGAAGCAGCGTTCTTCTCCAGCGCAGCTCTCCGACTCCACGTCGCCGCCAAGAAGCTAACCGGCCGTCAATGGTCAACCCGCCTAGCTTGGCTTCAACCGGAGGGTAGCAGCGGTGGCCTTACTTGGACCCGAGCGGCGGTGACCTACCGTGTTCTACTCTTCCTCGTTTTCTGTGTGGCGCGGCCTCGTTGGCAGCGGGGCGGGGCCTCGGCGGAGCCGGCGATGTCCTCTGTCTCGTTGCCGGCGGGCGGCGCCTCAGCGGAGCGGTGGAAATCCTCCCCCACGTTGCCGGCAGGGTGGGGCCTCGGCTGAGCTGGCGATGTCCTCTGCCTCGTTGTTGGCGGGGCAGAGCCTCGGCGGAGCCGGCGGTGTCCTCTGCCTCGTTGTTGGCGCCGCGGGGCCTCGGCGGAGCAAGGCCTCATCAACGCCAGCGGAGCGGGGACTCGTCGGAGCCGGCATTGTCCTCTGCCTCGTTCTCGGTCTCGCCAAACAGCGCCTCGCCCGCTTCATCGCCCTCTTTGCTAGCCTCTTTGTAGGCGGCCGCAGCCTCCGCCACCCGCATGCGGTACCGCCAGCGCTCGAGGCGGCCCTTGTGGGCGGAGCGGTATGAGTCGAGCAGTGCCTCCTGCTCCGCCCGCTCTGCGGCGATCTGCTCCTCCGCCTGCAGGTGCTCCTGGAGGAGATGGTGGTTGTAGGCGGCGTCGGCCTGCGCCTCCCGGAACTGCTCCTCACGCATCTGCCTCGCCCTGTCCATATATTGGGCACGGGCCTCGCCGATGGTCATGGTGCAATGCACCGGCGAGGATGGCGCGGAGGAGGGGGTTGGCGCCGGATCGTCGACTACCATGTTCTCCATTGGGACATCGTCGTCCTCCGGCTGCCTGCCGGCCAGCCGGTCGGCAGCAATGGCTGCCATCTCCTTGTGGTCCATCGTCCGCCCGTCCCGAAGAGCGCTGGAGCGCGAGGAAGCTATGGTGGGCAGTAGTGGTGTGGACTGGAGAAAGGGAACGGATGCGGATGACTGCGGCTATGGCCGGCGCAGCAGTTTATATAGCAATGGTGGGCGGGCGGAGGGACGGACGTGTGGCGCCGGAGTAGCCGCCTCGGCAACCGCGTATCATTAATGTGGGCGGCAGATGGACGGACGGACGGCACTTGTGTCGTTTGAAGGCGGAGCAATCGCCTGCACCGGGAAGCGGGGCGGGCGGCGCTGACTGTTTCGTGCGGAAAGCGGCGCAGGGCGAGGAGATGACTTTACTTGGAGAGGATGACAATGGGGACCCACCAGGTCCATAGCCTCACGTACGCAAGTGCCTCCTTATTATATATATATATATATATAATTTATTTTGCTTCCTCCTGGTTTCCTGACATCACGGTCCCACACCATTGTCAACCTATGTAGTAGTCAATAAACGAGAGAATTGCACAAGAAGCGGCCGACAGCTGGGACCAAGCAGCTCGAGCAGTATTTGTGTTTTTGAGGTGTGAGCACTGCAGAGTTTTTCGATGTTTAGCCCAGATATTAATTTTTCTCCTCTGAACAACAACGAAAACATCGCTGCAGGTATTAACTGGGCGGGCTGTGGCCCGTCTAGCCCAGGCCAGATATCCAGCCCAGATATAAATTTTTTCAAGCTGAAAATGGCTAGCCCAGCTATACTTTTTTTAGGAATACCCAGGCAAGGTCAAGTTGTTATTCTCCGCCCCGCTGGGCTGCAAATCTTTCCTAGGAGGGATGCATTAGGCTTAACAAGAAAATGGGCTTTAAGAAATAATAAATGGGATGTAATTATAAAAACTGGGCAGTAACTATAAAAAAATGCACCAAACACGTGATTACTTTATAAAATATTATTTTTGGATATTGAAAATTTTAATTTCATTAATTGTTGCGAGCGCAATGTTTCGTTGGATTTTTACGTAATATAAATTTATATTGAAATTGTATTTAATCTGACTAGAAATTTCGGGATAAAAATATTTCGGATCCCATCAAAATGTGGGAAATTTTATTGAATTCTGTTTTGAACGGTTGGTTGAAATGGGCTGTACTTTTAACAAACTGTAAATGGGTTGTAGTAAATTCCATTAGAATTCAAAAATGGGCTACACATTCTTACAAATCTCAAATGGGCTATAAGTTCTCTGCCACACACTTCTGGCCTTACTAAGTTGACGCGTCCCCTAAAAAACAGAGTTGACGCGTATGCAAGGCTTTGTCAACTTATAGTCAACACACGGTTCTAGCAGCAGTGGCCGTTGGATGTCCATCCAACGGATGCCGTGCTTCTTCTTCAATCTCGGATATTCTAGCTTCACCCGCCCAAAAAATGATTCCTCCCCCTGACATCTGGGGCGCACCGTTTCGGAAGCTGACCTGTGGGCCTACTAAGTTGACGTACCAAGGGCTTTGTCAACTTAGTCAATATAAACGATTCTAGCTGCAGTGACCGTACGATGTCCATCCAACGGTCGTCGTGCTTCTTCAACCTCTGGTCTTCTTGCTCCAGCCGCCCAAAGCAGCGCCGGTCGTGCCGCCTGCTCCTGCCTCCCGTGGCCGGCTGTGCTGCCGCGGAGGCCTCACCGCCCCCTACTACTCCCACCGCTGGCCAGGCCATCCCTCCACTCACCCACACCCCCTGTTATTCTGCAGCGACGACAGCGCAACCGAACGAGTGAACCCTCGTACTACTCTTCGCGTGGGCATCCACTGCCGCGTCTTCCCCCGGCTCCGCGTCATCCTTCCTAGGCCTCGCCGTCGTCCACCGCCCTGGTGCTCTCGGCGCGGCGTGGTCAACGTGGTCAAGGAACGACTTCCATCGGACGTGGACTGTACGTGGAGAGGCTGACAGCTGGGTCCACGGCAGCCGCAAGGAAGTGCCTCCTTATTACGCGGAAAATAATTATTCCTCCACCTGACAGTGGGGACCCACCGAACGAGCCACCAGTATTTCGCGAAAAAATCGTTTGCCCCTGACTGCTGGGACCCACCGGACGGGCCACCGTATTTCACGAAAAAAACGTTCCCCCTGTTGTCAGCTCGGACCCACCGGAAGTGCCTCCTTATTACGCACAAAAAAATGAATACTCCCCCGGCTAGCTGGGACCCACCTTGGTGGGAGGCTGACTTGTGGGCCTACTAAGTTGACGGGGACGAAGGGCTTTGTCAACTTAGTCAATATGAACGATTCTAGCTCCAGTGACCGTACGATGTCCATCCAACGGCCGTAGTGCTTCTTCAACCTCTGGTCTTCTTGCTCCAGCCGCCCAAAGCAGCGCCGGTCGTGCCGCATGCTCCTGCCTCCCGTGGCCGGCTGTGCTGCCGCAGAGGCCTCACCGCCCCCTACTATTCCCACCGCTGGCCAGGCCCTGCGGCGACGGCAGCCTCACACCGCAGCCGAACCAGTGAACCCTCGTACTCCTCTCCGCGCGGGCTTCCACTGCCGCGTCTTCCCCGGCTCCGCGTCGTCCCCTTCCTAGGCCTCGCCGTCGTCCACCGCCGTGGTGCTCTCCGTGCGGCGTGGTCAACGTGGTCAAGGAACGACTTCCATCGGAAGAGTACTGTACGTGGAGAGGCTGACAGCTGGGTCCACGGCCACAGCCCAGTTTTTTTGTGATTTGCCAAGTAAGTCGCTTTGTCAGGCCTGTTGGGCTGCAAATCTTTCAAGACGAGGAGAGCTTTCATTCGGCTGGCCGAGAAAATGGCCCATCAGTAATGAGAAATGGGCTGTACATTTTTAAAACACATCAAACCGGCAATTAGTTTCAAATATCTTATTTTTCATTTCAAGATTCTAAATTACATTAATTTTTATGCGTGGAGAATTTGTTGGATTTTATATTGATATACATTTATTTTTAAAATCAGTTTGAATGTGAGTCGAAATTTTGGGATTAAAAACAGTTCGGACCGCACCGAAATATGCAAAATTTCGTATAATTTTTTAACCGTGGCCACAATATGGGCTGTAATGCTAACAAAAAGAATATGGGCTCCAAAAAAACCTCAAGAATTAGCAAATGGCTGTAAATTATTAGAAATAATGGCAGATGGGTTGTATGCTGTTTTTCACAGATTTGAGGCTTTCCTAAAAAAAGGTTGATCGTGCTTCTTCAATCTCTGCTCTTCCTGCTCCAGCCGCTCAAACAAGCGCCGGCGGGACTGCCTGCTCCCTCCTCCCCGCGGCCGGCTGTGCTGCCGCGCAGGCCTCACCGCCCCACCATACTCCCATCGCTGGCCTAGCCATCCCTCTACTCACCCACACCTGTTGTTATTCTCCAGCGACGGCAGACGAACCAGTAAACCCTCGTACAGTCGTACTCCCCTCCGCGTGGGAAACAACTGCCGAGTCTTCCCTGCCTCCGTGTCGTCCCCTTCCTAGGCCTCGCCGTCGTCCACCGCCGTGGTGCTCTCGGCGCGGCGTGGTCAATGTGGTCAACGACCGACTTCCATCGGAAGAGTACTGTGCGTGGAGACGCTGACAGCTGGGTCCACGGCCGCAGCAAGGAAGTGCCTCCTTATTACGCGCAAAATAATTATTCCTCCACCTGACAGCGGGGACCCACCAGACGGGCCACCGTATTTCGTGAAAAAAACGTTTCCCCCTGACTGCTGGGACCCACCAGCTACACCTTCGCACGCAAGGAAGTGCGTCCGGGCAAAAAAAATGATTCGCCCGCCTGACTGCTGGGACCCACCAGCTACATCTTCGCACGCAAGGAAGTGCCTGACAGTCGGGACCCACCTGGTTGAAGCGTACGTAGCGTTGTCATTCTGGTCGCGAACGTGTACGTACATATATACTGGTGGATGTAGAGGCGCGCACGTGTCGTAGTAGAGGCGCGTACGTGTCGTAGTAGAGGCGCGCACGTAGCATGTACACGTACGTACAGCGGCCAGGGTGCAAGAAAGAAAATACGGCCACGTATCTGTACATACGGGCGGGGTCTCGAACGCCTACTCGCGCATACGTATGGCCGGGGCTCGTGTACATGGCTGGGTCGGAACGGAGAAACAGCGTCATCGTCGTATTCATGGGGAGGCAACGGAATGCTCGTGTTCATGGGGAGGCAACAGAATGCGTCGTGTTCATCGGGAGGCAACGGAACGCGTGGGAGCCAACCGGCTGGGTCGGAACGGAATGCGTGGTCGTGTTAATCGGGAGGACTTGGACGGAACAGGCGATGGAAACGAGGCCTGGCGTACCGCACAACGGAAGAAACGGACCTCCTATGTTCGGAACGGGGTCCTGTTGATCGGGAGGGGTCTGGCGTACCGCAAAACGGAGGAAACGGACCTCCTACGGTTGAAACGGGGGTCCTGTTGATCGGGAAGGGTGTGGCGTACCGCAAAACAGACGAAACGGACCTCCTACGGTCGAAACGGGGGTCCTGTTGATCGGGAGGGGTGTGGCGTACCGCAAAACGGACGAAACGGACCTCCTACGGTCGAAACGGGGGTCCTGTTCATCAGGAGGGGTGTGGCGTACCGCAAAACGGGACTCCACAGGATATTGTTCATCTCCACCGTCGACCTCCTCCAGCCTCCACGGGCTACCGTCGACCTCCTCCAGCCTCCACGGGCTCCTGTTCATCCAGCCTCCACCGCGCGCTACTCCACCGGCTACTGTTCAACCACCCCTCGACGGGCACCCCTCCACCGTCTACTGTTCATCCAGCCCTCCACACCACGGGGTCCTGTTCAACCACCCCTCCACGGGCACCCCTCCACCGTCTACTGTTCATCCAGCCCTCCACACCATGGGGTCCTGTTCAACCACCCCTCCACGGGCACCCCTCCACCGTCTACTGTTTATCCAGCCCTCCACCACACCACGGGGTCCTGTTCATCCAGAGGCAACGCCACCGCTCACAGTTCATCCAAACCCCCCCTCCCCCGCAACGCTCACTGTTCATCCCAGAGGCAGCATCGATCGGCTTCAGTTAGCAGCAGTAGCGAAGGAATCGCTCGATCGGGTTCAGTTAACAGCCATCGATCGATCGCTCGGGTTCAGTAACGCGTAGCCTGCAGTGCAATCGCTCGGGTTCAGTTAGAGCCCAACGCCTCGCTCGGGTTCAGTTAGAGCCAACGCCTCGCACACACGCGCATACATGTACGAGATAAACGCGCATCGCTCGGCCCCCGACCTCCCACCGTAACCGGGAACTCCCCGAAATTTTCCTCGCCCTCGCTTCTACCATGGTTTTTTCCGTCATGGACGGCCCAAAGAATGTCATGCAGCTGCGTCTCCGGCCCGCCCAGGACGAAAATCCCATTTTCTGTCATGATTTTTTGTCATAGAAGTAGGAGCCCACCACATCTATGATGATACCGGGTTTTGTCACAATTATCGTCATAGAAGTGTCATATGTATGACAGAAAAATTTCGTTCGGCCCAAAATGTCACGGATGTGTCTTTTTTTTGTAGTGTTGTGACAGAGACGAGAGTACCACACCCTTGGAGCTTGTTTTAATCCATATAGAGCTTTATCATGTTTGCAGACATAGGAGGGAGTATTCTTACTCTCAAACCCAGGAGGTTGTCTCATGCACACTTCCTCTTCCAGAACACCATGAAGAAACGTGTTCCGTACATCAAGCTGCCTGAGACTCCATCCTCTGGAAACAGCAATGGACAAAACAAGACGAATAGTGGCAGCTTTTACCACAGGACTAAAAGTATCCTCATAGTCTATGCCATATCGTTGTTTGAAACCTTTTGCAATGAGCCTAGCCTTATAGCAATCAATGGTTCCATCAGATCTCCTCTTAATTCTGAAAACCCACTTGCAATCAATCAAATTTTTACCTTGTTGTGGGGGAACCAAGTGCCATGTTTTATTTTTCTTCAGTGCCATGTATTCTAAATTCATTGCCTTCTTCCACTTATCATCACGAAGTGCTGCATTAAGGGTCTTTGGCTCATCTAGCTCTCCTGTGGAACAGACCAAACCATATTTGGTTATATGTTTGTAATTTACACGTTGATTTACCCCTTGTTGTCGTAGCCGTGTACGTCGTGATGGTGGAGCAGCAGAATTCGCAGCCATAGAGGATCCAGGGAGCTGCACAGGGGCGTCAGAAGCAGATCCCGCAAAAGATCCCAAGGGAGATCCTGCCACGGCAGTAGCTCCAGTTCTCGCAGGGTTAGCCGGATCTTCTATGGTTGGTGGCTGAAGCACTGCGTCCAAGGTTGGCGCAGAAGATCCCGGCCCACGAGCCAGCTCATCATCGCTCAATGATGGCCCTGCGGCTCGGGTCCTCGCGTCGGTCGGCCGACCGACCATGGTGGGACCAGCTGGGTCGTGTCCTTCCTGGCGCGCGTGGAGTCCCGCCGCCTGTACGTGACAGGTCGGACGCCGTACCGTGTGCCGCCCGGAGTGGCCGGCGTGTCGGGCGCGGAGACGTCGCGGCGCGAATCTGGCACAGCGGCGCGCGCGCCTGCGCCTGTCTCCTCTGCGCTACCGGATCCCGAGGAGGATCCGATCTCCTGCGATGCTGCGGATCCTGAGGCGGATTTGTCTCCTGCCACAGGACACATGGGATATAGCCCAAGTTTTTCACCGTTTGCACCGTTTTCTTCACAGTTTTCTCCTGTTTCATCAACACAGAGCTCATGCATGCCATTAGATGAGTTAGTCAACGAATGATCATCAATATTTTGTCCCCCTTGATCAAAACTAGTGAGATGGGGAGGCAAGAGAAGAATTTCTTCTCGAAGAAGTGCACCAGCATTAGGGTGAAGATCAGCGAACGGGAATTTAGTTTCATCGAAGACCACATCACGGGAGATGTAAACACGTCCCGTGGAGACATCTAGGCACTTGAACCCCTTATGTTGAGCACTATAGCCAAGGAACACACACTGTTTTGATCGAAACATGAGCTTGCGGTTATTGTAGGGACGAAGGTTGGGCCAACATGCACACCCAAAAACACGAAGAGACTTATAGTCTGGTTTGGTGTGAAGAAGCCTTTCTACTGGAGTTTCATTATTGATGACACGACTAGGTAGCATGTTGATGATATGAACGGCAGTGAGAAACGCTTCATCCCAAAATTTAAGGGGCATGGAGGCGCCTGCCAGAAGAGCAAGGCCAACTTCAACAATGTGGCGATGCTTACGTTCGGCTGACCCGTTTTGCTGGTGAGCATGAGGGCATGGCACATGATGTGAGACACCAAGTGTCTGGAAGAAGGAGTTCAACTTTTCGTACTCCCCTCCCCAGTCGGATTGGATAGCAATGATTTTGCTATCAAATTTCCGTTCAACGAGAACTTGAAAATCCTTGAAAACTTGAAACACATCAGCTCGTTTCTTTAAAAGATAGATCCAAGAAAATTTACTATAGTCATCAATGAAACTGACATAGTATGTGTGCCTACCAACAGAATTAGGAGCAGGGCCCCAAACATTAGAGAAAATCAACTGTAATGGTTTGGTAGAAATACTGGTAGAAACTGGATAAGGTAACTGATGACTTTTAGCTCTCTGACGTGAATCACAAATTGTTTCATTATGACGCTCACCAACAAACGGAAGCTTATTTTTCCTAAGCAATATTTCAACTAAAAAAAGAAGCATGTCCTAAACGGTCGTGCCATCGTGTGGACGAAATCTTGATAACACCACAAGCTTGTTTATTTGATCTTCTAAACTCCGGAATCAACGGATAGAGGCTGCCGACACATCTACCTCGATAGAGAGTTTTCCTCATTGCCTGATCCTTAATCAAGAAATAGTAAGGGTGAAACTCGAGAAAGACATGATTATCAATGGCAATTCGATGGACAGAAAGAAGACTCTTGTTGGCACTAGGAACATGCATAATTTTTCTAAGATGAATATTGCGACGAGGGGTACGAAATATTGAGTGACCAAAGTGACGTATACTCATACCTTCTCCGCTGGCAGTGTGGATTTGATCCTTGCCGCGGTACTTTTCCTTCATGGTTACTTTCTTGAGCTCGTTGGTGATGTGGTTGGTAGCCCCGCTATCGACATACCAGTTCGTGTCGATGCCATAGGAGCCATCAGCAGCCGCGGCAACTTTTTTGTCGTCTTGAGAGTCGTAGTCGTCCTCTTCATACCAGTACCAGCAATCTTTTGCTGTGTGTCCGGGCTTGCCGCAGATTTGGCACCGGGGGGTGTCCGGGGGGTTTCTGCCACCGCCACTGCCGCCGCGCCCGCGGCGACCCTGGCCACCAGAGCGGGGTGGTGGCGTGCTAGCGTCGTTGCCGCCGCCAGACCTTCCCTTGTTGCGAGAGGAGCCACGCGATCGGGAGCCGCCTCCCCGCCCACGAGTAGCCACGTTGGCGGACGATTTGAAGCCACCGCCGCCGGACCCTTGGAACTGAACCATGCGCTGATCGAAGTTTGACAGCATGGAAAAGAGCTCATCAAGGGTCACAGCGATCACGCGAGCGTCGAGGGCAGAAACCAGGGGCTGGTAGTCGGCGTCGAGCCCATGGATGATGTAGGAGGCGAGTTCATCGTCGGGGATCGCCTTGCCCGCGGCGGCTAGCTCGTCGGCGTAGCCACGCATGGCGGCGAAGTAGGAGGCGACGGAGAGATTCCCCTTCTGGGCATTGATGAGGGACGTTCTGATGTTATTGATGCGGCTTGCAGATTGGGACGAGAACATACCAGCGAGCGTCGTCCAGAGCGCGCCCGAGGTGGTGACCGTGGTCACCGTGAGCAGAACCTCGCACGTCAGATTGTTCAGCAGGTACCCGAGAACTTTCTGATCCTCCCCGACCCAGATTGGGTGGAGAGGGTTGGGCGATGAAGTCTCCTTGCCGTCCTTGGTGGCGACGAGGAGTTTCGCCGGCTTCGGCTGGGTGCCGTCGACGTAGCCGAAGACACCGGCGCCATGCAGTTGGGGGATGACCTACGTGCGCCATAGCACATAGTTTGTGCGCATCAGCTTCTCGGTGACCTGGCCATTGAGGCTGGGTTGGAAGGCGCCGGAGGAGGAAGACATGGCTAGGGCTAGATGGAGTTTGCAGAAAGCTTAGTTGGGAAAAGGATAGCTCTGACTACCATGTACCATGTGCGATAGCTGGAAACGTCTTAGCCTGTTGAGGCCGACGGGTTCGTGTTAATATAGTGGGGCGAACCTCCCACATAGCGCATACAATGCAGTTTAGATTACATACGAGAGAGGGAGATATTCAAGGAGAAGATAGAACTTGGAGAGAAACAAATAACCTATCTCTATCTATCCTAACTACCTCCAGGTGCGGTGCATCATAACACGTTTAATAGTTCCATCTCCAATAAAGAGTAACAGAGATGTCCGTTTTCGAGAAAGATTTACAGAGATGTCCGTTAACGTTAGGGGAGCGGTTTGCACATGCTATCCGCAATCATTGTTGCCTTGCGTCAGCTGCCTGTGTTTGACCACATACGAGAAGTCACGTGTTGCTGCTCTTGAACTTATAATTATCGCAAATAAGATGAGTTGGGAGTCTGAGGCTGATCTGATGTGTATACAGGACTTGAGGTGAGGTTCTTCACAGAAATGTTCGGTCAGAGTAGCAAATTTTCTTCGACAAAAGGTCAGAGTAACAATTTAATTACTTGGCAATCTACAATGTAGTGTAGTTTATGTTCCTGTTGTAAATTGCAGATTGAATAAACTGGTTTTGAGGTTCAACGTCAATAAGCTTGGGTACCATTTATGCCATGGAAGTAGTAGTGTGGGCTACTTTTGGTTTTACATCAAACTTTTTTATGCTAAAAGTTTGCCCTGCCTTACTTTTTAGTCCTCCGCCGCTAGCTACAAGCAAGGGCTTATCATGTTATCTTGTTCTATCAACAGGCAGTTAATCACGGAGCATGCCGATCAAGAAAATAGTATAAGGAAGTGTACTGGTGTTCCAAAGTTTTCCCGAAGGAAGATTTTATTACTTTAAAAAGCATCAAGCTGATGTATTGTTCTAATTAATAAATGTTGTTGTCCCTTTCTTTTGTTTTTTCTTTTTTGCGGGAAAACATCCAATCTATTCATCTTCAATCATGGCAGTACTTGTTGTCCCTTTCACCTTCCAAGATACTAAATCACGGCCGTCAATCTGCTCTGGTTGATACATTGGAAATTCTCACAATTATTTGTGAAAGACACAAGCTGCCCTTGGCTCAAACCTAGGTTCCATGTTGCAATAACAGAAATGGTATGTCCCATGGTGGCAGCCTCAAGAATACATGCTTACGTTTTGATGGTTGTTGCATTCACGGAGTATGCATTTCAACATGTGATGTGGCATTCCGTATTGCCGATGCTCACTGATGGGAATTAGGGATGCATGTGTGGAGCATCACCTACAGAAGGGACAGGGAGTTTCTGGAGACGCATTTCTCTCAAACATGCTCTGCTTCTCGAAAGATGTCAGCCAGGTCTCTAAATATCCCCTGGCACAGTATGGTTGTATGTTTGGATTAGCTGCCTGTATTGCAGTTTGCTTGCAGAGTTCATACACCGGTGATGATGTTTACAAATTGGAGTTTTTCCTGTCACCGGATTGCCGAGAAGATGATGAGCAGAAGGCCCTTCTGGAGTCTATTTCAGTTCCGATGAAGCAGAATCTGCGCAGTTTGAAGGTATCTACTCATGGAGACTTTGGTTCTCCTCAATTCAGTGGCATGCCTGTGACTGGGAATGGGGTGCTGAAGGGAACAGATGCCCAGAATCCGGAAAGTAGGCGTTGTGAATCAGCTTTGGTGCTTCACAGAAGCAAAAGGATTCGAGGGGATACTGGAAATGATGCAGCAAGTATAAGTGTTGTCCAACACCAATACACCTTGTACACAACCGATAAATGCACCAAGATCAAAATCAAAATCAAGATCAAAAGTATGGAATCAATTCAAGAGGACGGATGGTAATGCCATAGAAACTTGGTAATGCCCATGCGATTCTTTGCAAGGGTTTTGTTGTACTATGTTCTATCGTAGCAAACAGAAACACTGACCCAAGATGCATTATCGAAAAAGGCTTACGCCCCGCTTTATAGATAAAGCCAACCCCCAAGCCAAACATCCAACAAGGTTCACACACACACACACACGCAAGTTCCACAAACATACATAGTAGCAAACTGGGTTACTGCTGAGGGCACAACTCAACAAGCCTTGAAATCCAACACACAAACTCACACACAACAACCCGAGTAACAGGCCTAGTTGGGCTCCGGAGGAGGGGGCGGCAGCGGAGGCGCCACGCGGAAGGCCATCGAGCGAAGATCGGCGAGGAGGGTGTTGATGGCGTCCCAGTCCTGGGGGCGGCTAAGCGGCCGCCAAAGCTGCAAATAACCACACATTTTAAAGATCGCACCAGTCGCACGTCGAAGAGGCACTTTCTGAATGACAAGCTTGTTGCGGATGGTCCAAATCGTCCAGGCGAGGACCCCAACGCACAACCATCTAATATGGAGGTGGCGAGGGGGGAGGCATGGATCTTGGCAAGCAGGTCCGGGAATTTGGTGTTGCACCACTGTCCACCGACCGTCTCGTGAAACCAGGACCACAGGAATTGGGCTGTGAAGCAGGAGAAGAAGATGTGGTTAGCATCCTCCAATGTGCCACATAGGGGGCAAATCCCATCCACTGGTCCATTATGCTTGAGGACCTCAACCCCAGAGGGAAGGCGTCCACGGATCCACTGCCACAGGAAGATCCTGATCTTTATCGGGAGGCGAATGTCCCAGATCAGGCTAAAGGGCTCTGGGGCCGACAAAGGAGCGATAGCCGCGTATAGGGACTTAGTAGAGAAACGTCAAGAGGATTCCAGTCGCCAAGAGATGGAGTCAGGGGCGCCCTCGACGTCCATCGGCAGAAGGGCGATGTCCTGCAGGAGGGCATCCCAAGCGGCAACCTCAAGGGGGCTGAAGGGGCGCTGAAAAGCGAGACGCCCTAAGTCAATAAGGGTCGTCTCGACAGAGACCCGAGGGTCAACCGCTATGGAGAACAGTTACGGGAATCGAGCGGCCAGGGGGGAGTCCCCCACCCAACGATCGAACCAGAACAGGGTCGCTGACCCGGAGCCAACCGAGATGGACGTGCCAATGCGGAGCACTGGGAGAAGCTGAATCATAGCCTGCCAGAACTGGGAGCCACCAGAACGCTGGCAGAAAACTAGGGGTTGGCCCCGAAGGTACTTATTGCGGATGATGGTGAGCCAGAGTCCCCCCTCCCCATTGGCGATTCGCCAGAGCCATCGGGTCAGGAGAGCTATGTTCATGCGCCGGGAAGACAAGATCCCAAGTCCTCCCTGGTCCGGGTTTGCAAATGTCGGGCCAGCTCACCATGTGGTATTTCTGCTTCTCGCCCTCGCCTGCCCAGAAAAACCTGGATTGGTATTTGGTGATCTCCTGATGGAGAGTCTCATGGAGGCTATAGAAGCTCATGAGAAACCATAGGAGTCTGGCAAGCGAGGAGTTGATGAGGATCACTCTGGCCGCCTTCGAGAGCCACCTTCCCTTCCAAGGCTCCACCCGGTGCTGCATCCGAGTCACTGTCGGGCGAAGGTCAGCCACGGTCAGTCACGAGTCACTAATGGGTATCCCCAAGTAAGATGTGGGGAAAGAACCCAGCTGACAGTTTCAGTCGGTCGGCGATGGCTTGGGCCTCCTCAGGGGAGTATAGCCCAGAATCATCACTTCGCTCTTATCGAAGTTGATTGTGAACCCGGACATCTGTTGGAAGCATAGGAGGAGGAACTTTAGGTTAGCGATGTCGGACGCGGAGCCCTCCACCATTATTATGGTATCGTTAGCATATTGTAGGAGGGAGACCCCTCCCCCTCCTATCAGGTGAGGGACTATGCCATGGATATGGCCAGCAGATTTGGCCTTATCCAGGATGACGGAAAGGGCATCAACCACCATGTTAAACAGAAACGGGGAGAACGGGTCGCCCTGGCGAACCCCACAAAGGGTGGGGAAGTATGGCCCGATCTCGCCGTTAATGTTAACCGCGGTCCGACCGCAGGTGACCAGCTGCATAACTCTGGTCACCCACCGGTCATCAAAGCCCTTGCGGAGCAAGACTTCCCGAAGGAAGGGCTAATGAACCGTGTCATAGGCTTTGTGGAAGTCAAGCTTCAGGAAGACCGCTCGATGGTGCTTGGACCGGACTTCGTGAAGAACTTCATGGAAGACTAACACCCCATCCAGAATAAACCGCCCTTGGATGAAGGCGGATTGGTTGGGGTGGGTGACGGAGTCAGCTAGACGGGTCACCCTATTGGTGTACCCCTCAGCCAAGATTCGGAATATCACATTGATCACAGTGATAGGCTGAAACTGGCGGATGTCCGAGGCGCCTGGAACTTTGGGGATTAGTGTGATGACCCCATAGTTTAGGCGCCCAAGGTCCATGGTCCCCGAGTAGAATTCATCGAAGAGGGCCATGACCTCCGGTTTGATGGTCTGCCAGAACATTTTGAAAAACGTCACCGGCAGTCCATCCGGACCCGGAGCGGAGGAGGGGTTCATACCCTTTATGGCCGCGAGGACCTCATCCTCGGAGAAGGGCGCCACCAGGGCGGCATTCGCCTCAGCAGACACTAACTAGGTAGCCGACCAAGTGCCGGGGTGGGGGAAAATAAGGCTTTACAGAAGCCATTGACATGAACTTGAATGTCCGAGTGACGGACGAGAGTGGTATCCCCATCCCACAGGCAATGGATGGAGTTCCGGCGCCTCCGTCCATTGGCAATCGCCTGGAAGTATGCCGTATTGGCGTCCCCACGGAGCACCCACCGTTGGGTGCCGCGGAGCCTCCAGTAAGCTTCTTCATCCGTGTTGATGGCCGAGAGCTGATCCTCGAGGTCATATCTCAGCATCCACTCATCCCGGGGAAATCTCGGTAGTGTCAGCACGGGCGTCAAGAGCTTGGATCGCAGTGAGGAGGGCTTTCTTGCGCTCGCGAAGGTCCCGGCCAAGGTTCGCGCCCCACCCCTTCATAAATTGGCGGGCGAGCTTGGCACAGAACTGCCACGAGTCAATGGCGGACATGGAGCGGTGGGGGGATGAGCGCGCGGAAGTCCATCTAGCCGCGACAGCCTCGACGAATCCCGCCTCGTTGAGCCAGAAGAGCTCAAACCGAAAACGCGGCGGGATGAGGGGGCGCTCGTCGGTGGTGGAGAGGAGAGGGACGTGGTCAGACCCAATCCGGGTGATCGCACGCAGCGAGGCCAAGGGGCATCTAAGTTCCCACTCTGGGGAAACTAGGACGCGATCGAGGACAGATCGCGTCGGGTCCACTTGACGGTTGGTCCAGGTGAACCTGGCACCCATCCTATCTAGTGCGCGGAGGCCTAGCTCCGCGATGCAATCGTTGAACATCTGCATCCGGGGGAGGTTGATCATGTCGTTGTTCTTCTCATCAGGGGAGCGGATGAGGTTAAAGTCACCTCCCACCACTACAGGGAGGAGGGAAGCGGTGACCTTCTGCTGAAGCTCAGCGAGGAAGGCCGGGGAACGACGATGGTCCGCCGGGCCATAGACGATCACGACCTCCAACTTAAAGTTGAGAGCCCGTTCAAAGATCTCCATACTAACGAAGAATTCGCCTCGGTCCATGCCGCCCACCTCAAAGGTGGCATCCTTCATGCCTAAAAGGATGCCGCCCGAGTGGCCAGTGGTCCCACTAAAAGGGAGCCAATGCCAGGCAAATAGATGGGGGCTAAGGCCATCAAGCTCGCGGAGGGAGAAATCAGTACGCATGGTTTCTTGGATGGCTAAGATGTCGATGTGCTCGTCTCGCATGTACTCGATGAATTGGCGGTGTCAGCCATCATGGCCGAAACCGCGGATGTTTCAGAATAGGACTCGTATTAGACCTCCATCGAGGGGCTGCTTGACCCCAGGACACGGGAGGCGCTCTGCGCCCGGAGGGCCGCAGTGCGAGAACGGGTGTGCCCACGAATCACCTCCCCAGGCACCATCGGAACCACCGCCGTGGAAGGGGTGGCGGTCAGTTCAGCAGGTTGGCACCAAATGTGGTTTTTCGTCGTCTTCTTTTTTCCTCTGAATATTACTACCATTTTTGGCAGTGTTCTAGTATCGGCATTGCAAAATTCTGACAGCAAACATAACATAAACTCGTTCAGTCACGAAGCAAAATTATAATTTGCTTGCTGTATCGTCATGTTTGCAGGTCATGCACCTCGATATTCAGGAAAGCGTACGCAGGCAGATTGCCCAGAAGTTGGAAATAAACTTGTCAAGTTCACATAGTTCCTATATGTTGTCGCATGCTGTCCCGCGACGGGTCCACCGCCCACTCACGCATGATGCTGCTGCCATACTTGGAGCCGCCCGCTGAGGAGGTCCTGCCCGCGGCCCTGGAGGGTCATGATGCCGCATCGGTGCAGAACATCTCGAGATGAACTGACCCCAACTGGATTTTCCCAATGCAGTTGTGGTTCATCCCAACATGTTTAGTGGACATTTCACTGCAGTCTGCAGATATCCAGTAAGGCGGCAACAGAAGAAAATTTTGCCACCACCGCAAGAGGCAGTCACCTCAAATTTTGAGCATAGCTATAGCAAGATCCATATAGCATAACCAAACATTCAGCGCATACTCCGTAGTAGCAGAAATGCTAGGTGTTTCAGCTCTTTGGGTAGTCAAAAACCATTCCATTTGCCACACCTTTCGCTCGCCCATGGCCAAAGAATTTTCTTACAATGGCCAGGGAAAAATCCATGACTGTTCCGAGTCCCTTCCCAGTAATCAAATTTCCATCAATCACGACCTTTGATCGGTCAATAACCTGGCAAGTGAGCTGATTGACTATGGAAGGATGAGCAGTCACTGTTTTATCCTGAGTAAAACAATTCCAACATCAATTTACTTCCATTTCAATGAAATATAAGATGCTACGAGTTTTTAGTCTGAAAAAACACCTGGAGTAAACCTTGCTTCTGCAATATCAATGGAGAATAACAGATCCCACCATACATCCTGCTTGCTTGCTTCTGTTCCTTGAGTAGCTTCTTAAGAGTTGTAGACCTGTGAAGACGCTCAGCTCCACCAGGTCCCCCCTGGACAATATCAAGGAATAAAACATTGCAGAAAAAAAATTGGACAAAAACAACAAAATATATTAGCAGAGCAAGCAAGCAAAAGGACAGTACAACATGCAAATGCACACACATGAACACCTGAATTATAGGTAGCTGGACACTGAAATTCTCAATGCTACACCTTAAGACATAATTAAGAAGAATGAGACAAGAATGATGAACATATAACTTCATAGTTGCAGAACCCACATATTTGTCATAGAAACGCGCAAGCATAACTATGAAAGATGTACATGTAAGTTTATTTCTTCACAAACTAGTCTTGAGCTCAACATTCTCATATATATGACTACGAAAGATGCAATTTCTTTTCCATTTTTTCTTGAGCTAGACTTTTTCGTATTCTAGTAGCTATCTATTCATAATGCAATATATATTGATGGTCAAACAAGGAAATATTTGACCATCACAAACTCTAAATTAGCTTACATTATGAATAGGAAGTATCAAATAAAAACGTGAAATGCAAAACAGCTTACAGGAATAATGATTAGATCATATTTTGAATCAGAAGCACCCAATATGCATTTATCAGCAACAATCTTCATTCTTTGAGACCCAACAATATTTGTGGACTTGTCAACTGATGCCAACACCACATTTATATTTGCCCGTCTTAAAATATCCACCAACATTATGATCTCCATCTCCTCAGACCCATTTGCAATTGGAATGAGAACCTGTTTCAGAAGTCAAACCATCCGAGAATCAATGCCACGCAACTTGGACTCTGATTGCACCTTTCCTAACATTTTTCCCATCAATGCTCAGAGCCGAAAGTAATGACTAGACAGATAGATGAACTTTATTTTTCACGTGGACTAGCATGAATGTATTTCGCATAGAAATATGGCATGGGGGCGTTTTCACGTACAGTAACAGTGTATGAGAGGAAATCAACAGATAGACAATACTTCATATAGAATGCTAGGGCATACGCAATCAAACTGAGCTTTCTTAAATCAAGCATGTACCTTTAGGCAAGCATCGCTGTAAATAACAAACAAAAGAAAGTGCAAGTATTCACTCTGGTGTCGCCCAATCCCATTATTTTTACGAGAAATGCTTTAGGCATCCATTTGTCAAGCAAGCCTTGTTACCCTTTGTCAAAAAAAATCAGACTTGCATAAGCATATTATCCTATTTATTGTGACATAAATTTTACGCCAATGAAAGTTCTACATGTAAAAAAACACATTATTTGAGCTAATAATTTAGTACAAATTATAATCAAAATGAACTGACCTGAGGTTTGTGATCAAAAGGCCACTCAACTCTGTTGACTTCTGTACTTCTCTCAAGACCGGCATCAATCTGTGATATCCATGGGCAATTTACAACAACGGCAGAGTGGTCAGCAGGTGTTACAATGCAAGAAAGAAATTGTACCTCATAAAGTTATAGCAAACCAACATAATCTAAAAACTTCCTAGTATTCTTCCTTAAATTGTTTTTGCTAGCATAAGCAACTGAAAGATAAAATACACTTCCTAGAATAAAAACAACAATCAGAACTGCAGGTACACTAGTACACTATTCATAAAAGTTTAACAATACATGAACAACTAAATTTACAAGAAATAGTCTAGTCGGCTAAAAGGCATGATACAAAATAAAGATATGCAAGGTTTATTTTGACAAACCAAAGTACTGTCCACATCTTCAACAGAATGAGGCCCAAACAATTGCTCGACAAATGATAAAGCGAACTGAAATACTGTCCCAGGACCACGACTAGTAGTGAGCTCTCCTGAAACCTGAACATTTGACTCAACAGCTCGGAATGTTGGAAGATCTCCTATGAACGACGGGTGACAGGTGATCTTGCAAAAAAAAGGAATAAGGGTGCAATGTCAACTAAAGAAGGCCAGATCTTGATCGACTAAATCTAGTCATGTAGCAAAATGGCCACCTTTCTTCCCTTGTGAAGACCCCAGGGCATGAGAACAACAGCTGGTGCAGCACATATAGCACCATATAATCTTTTCTCTTCAGCTTGTCTAACCATAATTCTCTGAAGGATCTTGTTGTCTCTCAGCCGCACTGAACCAGGCATTCCTTCCTGAACACATCGCCCCAACAATAGAAGATTAGATTTTAGATACTGCCAGTTTGTAACAAAGATAAAACAACACAGGTCAAGTGAGTGTAAACGAAGAGATGACATGCTGCAATCAGCGCGAAAAGGCTAAAATATTGTGAAACAGTTTAGAAACATTGCAGTATCAAAGAGAAGTGTTGAGAAATATTTGAATGCTCTCCCAAAGAGAAGACTAGCAACTCCAATGGAAGGACGCATTTCGTCCGTTTGGGTCCGCATGGGCAGAAATCACAAATCCGCCCCAAATTTGGACCGGTTTGCATCCACACGGACAGCAGAGGGACACGCCACCCATCCGCTCGGTATCCGCCCTGTCGAGCAGTGCCAACAGTACTAGGAGCGGGCCATCCCCATGCCATGGCCCGGCGTCCACTTGTCGAACGGCTGGCATGTGGCATCTGAACCCAGAGAGAGTTCCAGTGCCGGCCGTTCCAAAGTCCGACCATGCGCGCGAGGCCGAGATCCGCCGCTGCCGCCGAGCTCAGCTCCCTGACGACCTCCGTCACGACCCGGCGTACGCTGTTGACTCGCCATTCTGGGACGCCTGGTTCGTCAACGAGCACGACCATCGCCACCGGTCTTTCCTCGCTGCTCATGTGCGTGCTCCCAGTCCCCCGTCATCGTTGGTGGTTAAGGAGGAGAAGGCGGCCGAGCAGGAGTAGGAGACCGATGAGGCCTACATGAAGGCCCTCGAGCTCGACGAACTCGCCTTGTGGCCTGGCTTGTCACTGGCGCTGGCCGAATCCACCGGAGTACAGGTCACCACGCCCCCGCCCCTGCCCGCTCCCGAACCAGAGGCTGAGCAGGAGGAGGCGGGGCAGGAGCCGTGGCCACTGCTGGGGCAGTCGTGGTCGTGGACGTCCACGGTCCCGTGCACGCCCAAGTGGGTGGGCGCGGACCTGGAGGTCCGCAGCAGCAGGAGGCGGAGCAGGTGCAAAAGGTGCAGCACCAGCAGCAGGTGGCGCCCGCTGCGCCACCGCATGCGCCAGCGGCAGTACCGTGGCCTTATCCATGGTCGCCTCCGGTCTTCATTGACCTCACCGACGAGGACAACGGCGACGGTCACCAGATCTAGGTTGAAGCTTATGTTTTTTAGTTTTAATTTAATGTACGATTGGACTTTTGCGGCAATGTATATATTTTTAATTCAAAAATCCGTCCAAAATCTAAAATACATCCCGGCGCGTTGGGCGCAAGTATGGGTCGGTGGACACGACCAGACATTGGTGTCAGCCTAGCCGACCCAAACGGACAAAAGACGGACACATTGCGTGTCCATTTGGGTCGCTGTGTTGGAGTTGCTCTAAATGCTCCATAAGTTTCTGCTGCTTAATGCAATAAGCTGTTCGATTTTGGGAAGATCACTGAATAGGAGATAAGCCACTAGCGGTTCAGTTTGCTCGGTTGTACAATCTTGCCTTTAGTACGAATTGGACAGTAGTTGGAATTTTCACACAGGGTTTTTGGTTGTATCACATTTAGGAGAAACCTTTGGGAAAAGAAGATTTGTTCTTTGGATTTTTTAAGTCAGTTATGTGGTACGGTGATTTTGTTGGAGGAGCATCATAGATGGCATTGGACTTTGGAGAAGAATGGCAAGTTTACAGTTCATTCCCTTTAACTTACGCTTAAAGCTGCTCAGGTTTCTTGACCTTACAAAAAAAATGTGGTTCAGTAAAATTCCTCCTAGGATCAAGGTTTTCCTTTGTCTGGCTTCTCGTAATAGCAAACTCAGTAAGGATTATCTGTTGCATAGGGGCAAGAAAGGGACTGATAACTGTACGTATTGTAGTAGATCTGAGTTGGTTAATCACCACCATTCTCTAGCCAATTACTGTTGGAATATTTTAATTCTTCTTTCCATACTAACATGTATCCTAGTAGCTTTGATGATCTTTATAGTTGGATTCGACAAGATACAACGAGGTTTTATGTGGAGGGGGGAGTGGGGGGGAGAGGATAAAAGCGGCCATCGTTTGGTCGCGTGGACTAAGCCATGTCGCCCTCTTGAGCTAGGGGGGTCTCAGTATATTTAGTCTTCAGTACCTGTGGTGTACTCTCAGGATATGGCTCTGGTTACAAAAAAACAGACCCCAGTCTTCCCAACTCATGTTGCTCAATCTGTGCAAGCCTTATTTTCTATGGCGGTGGTTTCTGAGGTCAGGGGAGCACACACTTTGTTCTGGACGGATACGTGGGTTCATGGGCTGTTCTGGACGGATACATGGGTTCATGGGCAATGAATTGTTGACCTCGCTCCACATATATTTGGTTTGGTGCCCAAGCGAAGGGCCAACAAGAGAACAGTCATGGAGGCCTTGACTGATCATACTTCGGTATCAGACATTCAAGGTGCTTTGACGGTTACTGTTATTGGAGAATATTTCAAGCTTTGGGATCTTCTGTCGGACATTGTGCTGCAATCAGGATTCGCGGGCTCCCATACCTGGAAATCTCGGCCTCTGGACAGTATTTGGCTAGGTCGTCCTGTAGAGGTTTTTTCCAGGGAGCTAACCTTTTTGGACCTTGGGCTCGCATCTGGAGGAGGACATAGAGTGTTGGGCTGCTCACCGTCTTGCATGACGGGGTTTACCCCACACCACCAGTTGCCAACTTTGTGGTCAGGAGGATGAAACCATCCAGCACCTGCTGCTTACGTGTGTCTTTGCCAGACATTTCTGGTCCGGCTTGCTTTGATCGGTCGGTCCGCAGGTCCTTACCCAGCAGCTGGAGGACACCTTCTTTTGATGACTGGTGGACAAGGTAAAGTAAGGCTGTTGATGGTGAGGCTCAAAAAGGACTCAATTCCCTCATTAAGCTGGGGGCGTGGACAATTTGGAAGCACCGGAACCACTGTGTTTTGTATGGTTTTCTCCCCAAATTAGTTGGAGCGTTCTTTTTTTGCGGGTAGCCGGAGTGCTTTTGCTCGCTAAGGAAGACAATGTTTCTTTGGGGTTTAGCCAGGGTCCATGGTATTTCTTACCTCGTGGCCAGTGCGCCAGGAGGGTCCTAGTGGCTGGTCGAGGTCGGTGTTTGTTTTAAGAAAGGCGCATATGTAACCTAAGGTCTGTAGGTGGGTGGGTATCTTGTAAGGGTTCTTACCCCTTCTTTTTCTTCTTAGGCCCTGTTTGGTAATCACCCACTCCCGGAATCTGCGGAGCGGGGAAACTGCAACTCCGCCATTTTGAACTGCAGCTCCGCCAACTCCGGGAGCGGAGTTGTGGAGCGGAGCGATACCGAAACAGCGCCTTAATATAATGATAGTATGATGCACACCTGTGTATTCGAGAAAAAAAACTTTGTAGTTGGATAATATCAAGTCCTATTACAGACCGTAAGGTTATTGCTTCTAAAATTTCAGCTTTAGTTTGGTCTTTATGGAAATGTAGGAATAGTGCAAGTTATAATAGTATTATTGCCACTGATCCAACCACAGTTATTTTGATGATGGCTAAGCTATGGTCGGAATGGGCTGTTCTTCAGAAGTGAATTCTTCAAAATAAACAACGGCGAGGAGCTCGGCTGGTACCGCACACGACAACTGTGGTCTTTAATAAAAGTCCAGGAGGGGGGGGGGGGGGGGGGTTAGAGACCTACAGTGCTGCACATTGGTAATGTCTCAAGTTGTTGGTGATGTTTCACTGAAGCTTGAAAAGCTGGAGCAGAGAGTAATTTTTTTGTAAAAAAAAAAAAATTGGTGGTTTGCCAGAAAGAGTCGCCGCGTTGACTTGGCTGTAAGATGTTGAGGCTGTCCTGCTCGTTATGTTGGAGTTCTAAGACTCTAGTTTTTTAGGCTGGATGGGGCCAATTAGTAGTGGCAAAAATGGTGTTGCATCAGGCCAAAATTTCAGGATACCAGCACAGCGATGTTGGTGCCAACAAAACTGTTTATCTCCTGTTTTGACGTTTTTCAGCAATGAAAATAAGAAGCTCTTGCTCCTTTTATAAACATAACGAAAATTAAAATAATAATAATAAGAGAGGTAGGTTACCGGGAGAGCCACAAGGTCGAACACCTGGTGGGCGCACGCTGCAATGGACTTGTCTGCGATGATGCGCGTCCCATAGGAAGCCTCAACCTCGAGACCGTCCTCCACAGAGGCCAGTGTTACGTCAGCGCCCGCTCGCCTGAGAACACCGGCTAGGATGACTGCCTCCATTTCTTCCGTGCCCATGGCAATGGGCACAAGAACCTTCACAGTAAAAAACAGAAAGTCAGGTTCTTGACGCTGTCAAAGAGAAAGGTAACAAGTGGAGACCAGACCTTCTTGGGAGATGGCGGCAACGAGACTGCCGTTGCGGTGGTGGAAGGAGAAGGAGCCACTCGCGTGATGGAGCGGAATGGCGGTGTCTGCCAGTGAGGCGGGGCATAGTGGGTTGGTGCATGTGGCGGTAGCCGGATCGCCATGACAGTAAGGGAAGTCGGGGCGAGAAGGGGTTTAGACGTTGAGAGCATTAGAATTTGGAGTTTGGAGATGAACAAAATGCAGCCAATAAATATGCAGCCTTTCCGCCGTAAAGCTCACGCAAACTGATGTAAGCTATGGCACCCCCGCGGACATGCCCTCCTTCTGACTGCAAAATGGAGAGAAAGTGCAGATTTAGCTAGACTTTTAGATACACAAACTGCAACATGATATCTTCCGGTTCAGATTTGATAACTAAAGTATGAGGCGTTGTAGATAGATCACAGATACTATGAGTGAAAGAGAGAGAGAGAGAAAGCGCACTCCAGTTCAGATTTAATAACTAAAGTATGAACAAGAAGCTAATTCTATTTGCAGGAAGCAGTAACTCATAACTCTAGGTTTGCTTACCTTTCTCTCATAACTCATAACTCTAGGCATGGTCAATTAATCGATGCTGTATAAACAATAGGTTTACTTACGTTTCTCTCACTGCAGTTTCAGAGAGCACTCCACCACAGGGACGGTTCACAGCCCTGTGGTTCCTAGACAACCTTGATCTTTTGTATTCAGTTTGCCTGAAGTGGGGAGTCTGGAAATGGAAGTCATCACATACGACATATAAATAAAAAGGTAAAATTCCCAGTACGAAAATGTTGTCTCAACTTAAACAAGCATGAGAGGCTTCTATGAAGCAGCACATTTCATTCAAAAAAGCCAAATGAGCAAATGGATCTGTTAAATTCATTAAGGGGCCAAATGAGTAATACATCCAGAAGCCAAGTATTTTGAAAGTGCAGGGCTACTTAGGACAATAGAAAACAAAAAATTAGGTGTGACAACTTGGTATGGTGATCACGTAAACGACTTTTGACTACCAAGATAATGGAATGAATGTTTCTAAATTCTTACAATCCGAGGAGCACATACAAACAATCAGATTGATACAGATGCATGGGATCAATATCAGCAAAGCAAACTCTCCTCAAGAGGATAATTAGCATACATTCAACACATGTAAGCAATTAAGTGTTTCAACATACATTACTGATGTAATAGTTTTTAGAGTCTAAAGGCACTACTAGAAAACAAATACAAGCAATGATCAAACCATAAAAATAAATACTATGGTTGCGCTACTGTGGAAATGCAGCATCGCTATCCTGAACAACCTGCTGACCATGTACATCATCAAACCAACTGTCGGACAACAATTCTGAACTTCATACCCATGCACTACAAGTAAATGCAATCCCAGATCGGAGACCCACCGGAGATGCGGGGTGGACGAGGCCGGACATTGACTTCGCCTTCGCTGGCACCGCCCGAGGCATCGCCGGAGACTGGGCCGAACAAGGTTCCCTGGCTTGGAGGCATCGCGTCATCGCCGCTCCGCTTGGAGGCTAGGGTTTCGACCCGGCTCTGTGGCAGGTCGTTGAGGCTGGAGGTCTCCTCCAGTTTGGTTGCGCCAACGCCGTCCACTCCGTCCCTGCCACCCACCACTTCTGTCACCTCGAAGCGGGCAGAGGAGAAGTTTGGGCGTAGTTTTAAAAACCTGACCGGTGACCAAACCGGTTAAGACCTTTGGTTCAGGTTTTCGCCGGTTCAATGTCTGGTTTTTAAGCCATAAAATAATATATACTCCCTCCGATGCTCTTATATTATGCGATGGAGGGAGTATTTAGCAATAAATACTGCAATCAGTAGATAGAAACATGTAGAAAGACATGGCAGAGTAATCAGTATTTGGATCTCAACGAATAATATGGCACATGTAAAAAAGAATACAACATACTGCCAAGTACCAAGCACCAACCAACAGTAGCAGCAAGTGACAGTTTGACAAACAAAACTAGGCGCCTATGCCTCCGTCCAGCATACAAGCACAGAAATATGGCTCACGTACAGCCAAGTAGCCAGCAATACCACAGTAACATATGCGTGGTAACATGCAATACTTCATTAATATGTATGCGTGGTAACATGCAATACTTCATTTGCTGAGTTGTTACAGTAACTAGCTCTATAGTGAGAAGTAACATAGACAATACTTCATTTATTATGCTATAGATTCATCTTGCTTTGATATGTGTGATGTTACAGTAACTAGCTAAGTTACTAGAACTACCTCTCTCTTCATTAACTCATTGCCACATAGACAAATTTGCTGAGTTGGACTTAAAGTTACTGCTGAAGTTACTCCCACTGTGGCTAGTCTAAGAGCGGGAGCTGGACAGACTGGGGGCAGGACTTACCGATTCGGGAGGATTATGCGGGGAGACTTGCACGCATTTCGAAAAAAATTCTAAAATTATTTCACAATATTCATCTGGAGTAAAAAAATCAGCTCAAAACTTGATGTACATTTAGAGATTCAAAAAAGACAAATTCGAATGTGAATAGTAGTAGCTTTGAGTGAATAGTATTCACATCCGATTTTGTTTTTTTCTATTAATGTAAATTGAATTGGGAGCTGAAACTTTTTGAGGTTGTACATCAAACATTGATGTGTGTCTATAATTTTTTTGAGAATGTTTGAACAAGTATTTTTTTAGGGAGGAAAATACCCTTTCAACAAGCATGTTAACTTTTCTTGAGTACATGTTTTGCTCACTTTGGGATTTGATGACAATTTCTATGGACTAATGGTTGTTTTGAGTTATACTTTAAGGGTTGTCCATAGGCATGCTTGAAGATCATATGTTGGTTTCAAGGTTATAAGAAGGATATTTTGTGTTGGCCAAGGTGTTATTCATGGAGTTATCCAAATATTGGTCATGTGAGGGTTGAGTTTATTGCAAGCATGTCTTGAAGAAGAAGATTGTGTGAATATTTATGTTCCTTCAAGACATCATCTTAATGAAGAAAAAAAATACAAGGTTGATCAAGACAAAGTGCTAATAGTGGATTCAGGTTGACCAACACATAAAATATAGAATATGTACCAAGTGGGATCATGTGATCTCACGGTATGATAAACATTGTCCATTGCTCTTTGTGAACTAACCCATGATCTATGTGTTTTGTGTTTCTATGCGGGGTTAGGTATCTTTCATGGGCTTGCATCAAAAGAAAGATGTTATATATCCCAAGAGAGGATGACATTAATTGGTGATTGTCATCAAGGTTGTGGTGTTAATAGAAGCCATGGTCACGTCATTGGCGAGATTAAGCTTAGAGCAGAAAACTTCAATTGTATCTTCACTTTTGAAGGTCGAGCTTCTAATTTTGAAGTCATTCGTTAGCCAAGTACTCTTAGTCTTTAAGTCAAGGTCGCCATGTTTGGCTGGGACAATCCCATGATCCGTTTTGTATTCCAAACTCTGTAATCTTTGAGTAATAAAGTCATGGCTACCCGAAAAAATCAAGGTTGTGGTGTGCAAGTTCAAGAGGAGCATCACGAAGAGATCATATGCTTGACGCTTACCGACCATTTAGTGATAATTGATGGCGCAAAATACCACCAGAGCCCTCGGTAGGGTTCATGACGAGATCGGAAGTACCCGAACGGAGTCTGCACACACAATTTACCCAGGTTCAGGCCTCCAAAGAGTAACACCCTACAACCTTCTTCTTCTTGTTATTCATGGTGAGGGGATACCTCGTGCAGAGGATTACAATAGTGTAGGGGATTGCTACCGAGAGTTTGAATCTAAGATTGGATCACAACGAGGACCCTAGTCATCCTTTTATATAGGCATGAGAAGCCTAGGGTTTACACGGGGGTAGATGGGATCTAAGGGTTGTTATCCTCTAGTCTTGGAGAGCACGAAAGTCGGCTCTGCCTGTGAGGGCTCCCTTCTAGTCTTGGGCCTAGCGGGCCCCGTGTATCTGACGAGGCTGGGCTCCTTCACGAAAGTCGGCTATGACCGAGCGTGGCAGAGATCACAGGTGTCCTGACTCTGAGGCCTCCGTCGGGCTCCTTCCGACCTCCCTTGTCTCCAGTAGTGGCACCGTCCTCCCTTGTCTCCAGTGGTAGCACCGTCCTCCCCCTTTCAAGGTGAGGTCGCCGTTGTGCCATTATGGGCCCAACTTTGCTAGATGGGCGGGCCCAATAGTCTATGGGTCGGCCCGCTGTCAATGTCGATGTCGTCATGAATAAGATTAACGTGCCTCCTTCATTAAATAGGGAAACGAGGAGCAGTGACGAGGTTGTCAATCCCTCTTATTTGTTAAGCTTCTGCCCACCATTACCAAATTGAGGGCGTTGGTGCAATATCTGCCTTCCTATGTTTTGGAGATTGTTGACAGAAACAGGTGTGGACTGATTTGTTTGCTAGTGCATACAGAGAGAAATAGTCCATTGATATGTCTCCAACGTATCTACTTTTCCAAACTCTTTTGCCCTTGTTTTGGACTCTAACTTGCATGATTTGAATGGAACTAACATGGACTGACGCTGTTTTCAGCAGAATTGCCATGGTGTTATTTTTGTGCAGAATAAAAAGTTCTCGGAATGACCTGAAAATCAACAAAGATAAATTTTGGAATTAATAAAAATATTGGCGAAAGAATCAGCAACAGGGGGGCCACACCCTAGCCACGAGGGTGGAGGGCGCGCCCTCCGACCTTGTGGGCCCCCTGGACCTCCACCGACCTCAACTCCAACTCCATATATCCACTTTCGGGGAGAAAAAAATCTAAGAGAAGGATTCATCGCGTTTTACGATACGGAGTCGCCGCCAAGCCCTGTTCTTCCTCGGGAGGGCAGATCGGGAGTCCGTTCGGGGCTCCGGAGAGGGGAATCCGTCGCCATCATCATCATCAACCATCCTGTTGGGGATCGTAGCAGAAATTAAAATTTTCTACGCATCACCAAGATCAATCTATGGAATTTACTAGCAACGAGAGGGGAGGAGTGCATCTACATACCCTTGTAGATCGCGAGCGGAAGCGTTCAAGAGAACGGGGTTGATGGAGTCGTACTCGTCGTGATCCAAATCACCGATGATCCAAGCGCCGAACGGACGGCACCTCCGCGTTCAACACACGTACGGAGCGGTGACGTCTCCCACGCCTTGATCCAGCAAGGAGGAGGGAGAGGTTGAGGAAGAAGGCTCCAACAGCAGCACGACGGCGTGGTGGTGGTGGAGTGACAGTTCTCCGGCAGGGCTTCGCCAAGCACACGCGGAGGAGGAGAGGTGTTGGGGAGGGGAGGGGCTGCGCCTTGGATGTGTTGCTGCAGCCCTCCCCTCACCCCTCTATTCATAGGGAGAAGGGGGAAGGGGGTCGGCCCCTCTAGATGAGATCTAGAGGGGGGGGGGCAGCGGCCAAGGGGGGAGGGAGCTTGCCCCCCAAGCAAGGGGGGCGCCCCCCTCTAGGGTTCCCCCCAAACCCTAGGCGCATGGGCCCTAGGGGGGTTGGCGCCCAGCCCACTAAGGGCTGGTTCCCTTCCACCTACAGCTCATAAGGCCCTCCGGGGCAGGTGGACCCCCGGAACCCCTCCGGTGGTCCCGGTACAATACCGGTATACCCCCGAATATTTCCGGTGACCGTATGGTGACTTCCCATATATAAATATTTACCTCCGGACCATTCCGGAACTCCTCGTGACGTCCGGGATCTCATCCGGGACTCCGAACAACATTCGGTAATCACATACAAACCTTCCTTATAACCCTAGCGTCATCGAACCTTAAGTGTGTAGACCCTACGGGTTCGGGAATCATGCAGACATGACCGAGACACCTCTCTAGCCAATAACCAACAGCGGGATCTGGATACCCATGTTGGCTCCCACATGTTCCACGATGATCTCATCGGATGAACCACGATGTCGAGGATTCAAGCAATCCCATATACAATTCCCTTTGTCAATCGGTACTTTACTTGCCCGAGATTCGGTCGTCGGTATCCCAATACCTCGTTCAATCTCGTTACCGGCAAGTCACTTTACTCGTTCCTTAATGCATGATCCCGTGACTAACTACTTAGTCACATTGAGCTCATTATGATGATGCAATACCGAGTGGGCCCAGAGATACCTCTCCGTCATACGGAGTGACAAATCCCAGTCTCGATCTGAGCCAACCCAACAGACACTTTCAGAGATACCTGTAGTGCACCTTTATAGCCACCCAGTTACGTTGTGATGTTTGGTACACCCAAAGCATTCCTACGGTATCCGGGAGTTGCACGATCTCATGGACTAAGGAAATGATACTTGACATTAGAAAAGCTTTAGCAAACGAACTACACGATCTAGTGCTATGCTTAGGATTGGGTCTTGTCCATCACATCATTCTCCTAATGATGTGATCCCGTTATCAATGACATCCAATGTCCATGGTCAGGAAACCGTAACCATCTATTGATCAACGAGCTAGTCAACTAGAGGCTCACTAGGGACATGTTATGGTCTATGTATTCACACATGTATTACGATTTCCGGATAACACAATTAAAGCATGAACAATAGACAATTATCATGAACAAGGAAATATAATAATAACCATTTTATTATTGCCTCTAGGGCATATTTCCAACAGTCTCCCACTTGCACTAGAGTCAATAATCTAGTTACATTGTGATGAATCGTACACCCATAGAGTTCTGGTGTTGATCATGTTTCGATCGTGGAAGAGGTTTAGTCAATGGATCTGCGACATTCAAATCCGTATGCACTTTACAAATATCTATGTCTCCATTTTGAACATTTTCACGAATGGAGTTGAAGCGACGCTTGATGTGCCTGGTCTTCTTGTGAAACCTGGGCTCCTTGGCAAGGGCAATAGCTCCAGTGTTGTCACAGAAGAGAGTCATCGCCCCCGATGCATTGGGAATAACTCCTAGGTCGGCAATGAACTCCTTCATCCAATTGCTTAATGTGCTGCCTCCGAGGCTGCCATGTACTCCGCTTCACATGTAGATCCCGCCAGGACGCTTTGCTTGCAACTGCACCAGCTGACTGCCCCACCATTCAAAATATACACGTATCTGGTTTGTGACTTAGAGTCATCTAGATCTGTGTCGAAGCTAGCATCGACGTAACCCTTTACGACGAGCTCTTCGTCACCTCCATAAACGAGAAACATATCCTTAGTCCTTTTCAGGTACTTCAGGATGTTCTTGACTGCTGTCCAGTGTTCCATGCCGGGATTACTTTGGTACCTTCCTACCAAACTTACGGCAAGGTTTACATCAGGTCTGGTACACAGCATGGCATACATAATAGACCCTATGGCCGAGGCATAGGGGACGACACTCATCTTTTCTCTATCTTCTGCCGTGGTCGGGCATTGAGCCGTGCTCAATCTCACACCTTGCAATACAGGCAAGAACCCCTTCTTGGACTGATCCATATTGAACTTCTTCAATATCTTGTCAAGGTATGTGCTTTGTGAAAGACCTATGAGGCGTCTCGATCTATCTCTATAGATCTTGATGCCTAATATGTAAGCAGCTTCTCCAAGGTCCTTCATTGAAAAACACTTATTCAAGTAGGCCTTTATACTTTCCAAGAATTCTATATCATTTCCCATCAATAGTATGTCATCCGCATATAATAAGAGAAATGCTACAGAGCTCCCATTCACTTTCTTGGAAACACAGGCTTCTCCATAAGTCTGCGTAAACCCAAACGCTTTGATCATCTCATCAAAGCGAATGTTCCAACTCCGAGATGCCTGCACCAGCCCATAGATTGAGCGCTGGAGCTTGCATACTTTGTCAGCATTCTTAGGATCGACAAAACCTTCCGGCTGCATCATATACAATTCTTCCTTAAGGAAGCCGTTAAGGAATGCCGTTTTGACATCCATTTGCCATATTTCATAATCGTAGAATGCGACAATTGCTAACATGATTCGGACGGACTTCAGCTTCGCTACGGGTGAGAAGGTCTCATCGTAGTCAACTCCTTGAACTTGTCGATAACCCTTAGCGACAAGTCGAGCTTTATAGATGGTAACATTTCCATCCGCGTCCGTCTTCTTCTTGAAGATCCATTTATTTTCTATCGCTCGCCGATCATCAGGCAAGTCTGTCAAAGTCCATACTTTGTTTTCATACATGGATCCTATCTCGGATTGCATGGCTTCAAGCCATTTGTTGGAATCTGGACCCGCCATTGCTTCTTCATAGGTCGAAGGTTCACCGTTGTCCAACAATATGATTTCTAGGACAGGGTTGCCGTACCACTCTGGTGTGGAATGTGTCCTTGTGGACCTACGAAGTTCAGTGGTAACTTGATCATGATCGTCATCATTAACTTCCTCTCTAGTCGGTGCAGGCACCACAGAAACATTTTCTTGTGCTGCGCTACTTTCTGGTTCGAGAGGGGTCATCTCATCAAGTTCCACTTTCCTCCCACTTACTTCTTTCGAGAGAAACTCTTTCTCCAGAAAGGACCCGTTCTTGGCAACGAAGATCTTGCCTTCGGATCTGAGTTAGAAGGTATACCCAATGGTTTCCTTAGGGTATCCTATGAAGACGCATTTTTCCGACTTGGGTTCGAGCTTTTCAGGTTGAAGTTTCTTGACATAAGCATCGCATCCCCAAACTTTAAGAAACGATAGCTTAGATTTCTTTCCAAACCATAATTCATACGGTGTCGTCTCAACGGATTTCGACGGAGCCCTATTTAAAGTGAATGCGGCAGTCTCTAAAGCATAACCCCAGAATGATAGCGGCAGATCGGTAAGAGACATCATAGATCGCACCATATCCAATAGAGTGCGATTACAACGTTCGGACACACCATTACGTTGAGGTGTTCCAGGCGGCGTGAGTTGTGAAACAATTCCACATTTCCTTAAGTGTGTGCCAAATTCTCGTGACTCACATATTCCCCTCCACGATCTGATCATAAGAACTTTATTTTCCTGTCACGTTGATTCTCAACCTCACTCTGAAATTCCTTGAACTTTTCAAAGGTCTCAGACTTGTGTTTCATTAAGTAGACATACCCATATCTACTCAAGTCATCAGTGAGGGTGAGAACATAACGATAGCCACCGCGAGCCTCAACGCTCATTGGACCGCACACATCAGTATGTATGATTTCCAATAAGTTGGTTGCTCGCTCCATTGTTCCGGAGAACGGAGTCTTGGTCATTTTGCCCATGAGGCATGGTTCGCACGTGTCAAATGATTCATAATCAAGAGACTCCAAAAGTCCATCTGCATGGAGTTTCTTCATGCGTTTGACACCAATGTGACCAAGGCGGCAGTGCCACAAGTATGTGGGACTATCATTATCAACCTTACATTTCTTGGCATTCACACTATGAATATGTGTAACATCACGTTCGAGATTCATTAAGAATAAACCATTGACCAGCGGGGCATGACCATAAAACATATCTCTCATATAAATAGAACAACCATTATTCTCGGACTTAAATGAGTAGTCATCTCGCATTAAACGAGATCCAGAGACAATGTTCATGCTCAAAGCTGGAACTAAATAACAATTATTGAGGTTTAAAACTAATCCCGTAGGTAAATGTAGAGGTAGCGTGCCGACGGCGATCACATCGACCTTGGAACCATTCCCGACGCGCATCGTCACCTCGTCCTTTGCCAGTCTCCGCTTATTCCGCAGTTCCTGCTTTGAGTTACAAATATGAGCAACTGCACCGGTATCAAATACCCAGGAGCTACTACGAGCGCTGGTTAGGTACACATCAATAACATATATATCACATATACCTTTGGTATTGCCGGCCTTCTTATCCGTTAAGTACTTGGGGCAGTTCCGCTTCTAGTGACCGTTTCCCTTGCAATAAAAGCACTCAGTCTCAGGCTTGGGTCCATTCTTTGTCTTCTTCCCGGCAGCTTGCTTACCGGGCGCGGCAACTCCCTTGCCGTCTTTCTTGAAGTTCTTCTTACCCTTGCCTTTCTTGAACTTAGTGGTTTTATTCACCATCAACACTTGATGTTCCTTTTTGATCTCCACCTCCGCTGATTTTAGCATTGAATATACCTCAGGAATGGTCTTTTCTATCCCCTGCATTTTGAAGTTCATCACAAAGCTCTTGTAGCTAGGTGGGAGCGACTGAAGGATTCTGTCAAGGACCGCGTCATCCGGGAGATTAACTCCCAGCTGAGACAAGCGGTTGTGCAACCCAGACATTTTGAGTATGTGTTCGCTGACGGAACTATTCTCCTCCATCTTACAACTGTAGAACTTGTCGGAGACTTCATATCTCTCGACCCGGGCATGAGCTTGGAAAACCATTTTCAGCTCTTGGAACATCTCATATGCTCCGTGCTGCTCAAAACGCTTTTGGAGCCCCGGTTCTAAGCTGTAAAGCATGCCGCACTGAACCAGGGAGTAATCATCACTACGTGACTGCCAGGCATTCAGAACGTCTTGAGTTGTTGGGAAAACAGGTGCATCACCTAGCGGTGCTTCAAGGACATATGCTTTCTTGGCAGCTATGAGGATAATCCTCAGGTTACGGACCCAGTCCGTGTAGTTGCTACCATAGGCTTTCAGCTTGGTTTTCTCTAGGAACGCGTTGAAGTTGAGGGCAACATTAGCGTGGGCCATTTGATCTACAAGACATATTGTAAAGGTTTTTTAGACTAAGTTCATGATAATTAAATTCATCTAATCAAATTATTAACGAACTCCCACTCAGACAGACATCCCTCTAGTCATCTAAGTGATACATGATCCGAGTCAACTAGGCCGTGTCCGATCATCACGTGAGACGGACTAGTCATCATCGGTGCACATCTTCATGTTGATCGTATCTGCTATACGACTCATGTTCGACCTTTCGGTCTCTTGTGTTCCAAGGCCATGTCTGTACATGCTAGGCTCGTCAAGTCAACCTAAGTGTATTGCGTGTGTAAATCTGGCTTACACCCGTTGTATGCGAACGTTAGAACCTATCACACCCGATCATCACGTGGTGCTTCGGAACAACGAACCTTCGCAACGGTGCACAGTTAGGGGGAACACTTTCTTGAAATTTTAGCGAGGGATCATCTTATTTATGCTACCGTCGTTATAAGCAAATAAGATGTAAAACATGATAAACATCACATGCAATCAAATAGTGACATGATATGGCCAATATCATTTTGCTCCTTTTGATCTCCATCTTCGGGGCGCCATGTTCATCATCGTCACCGGCATGACACCATGATCTCCATCATCATGTCTTCATGAAGTTGTCTCGCCAACTATTACTTCTACTACTATGGCTAACGGTTAGCAATAAAGTAAAGTAATTACATGACGTTCCAGTTGACACGCAGGTCATAAGTAAATTAAGACAACTCCTATGGCTCCTGCCGGTTGTCATACTCATCGACATGCAAGTCGTGATTCCTATTACAAGAACATGATCAATCTCATACATCACATATATCATTCATCACATCCTTCTGGCCATATCACATCACATGACACTTGCTGCAAAAACAAGTTAGACGTCCTCTAATTGTTGTTGCAAACTTTTACGTGGCTGCTATAGGTTTCTAGCAAGAACGATTCTTACCTACGCCAAAACCACAACGTGATATGCCAATTTCTATTTACCCTTCATAAGGACCCTTTTCATCGAATCCGATCCGACTAAAGTGGGAGAGACAGACACCCGCTAGCCACCTTATGCAACTAGTGCATGTCAGTCGGTGGAACCTGTCTCACGTAAGCGTACGTGTAAGGTCGGTCCGGGCCGCTTCATCCCACGATGCCGCCAAATCAAGATAAGACTAGTAACGGCAAGTAAATTGACAAAATCGACGCCACAACAACTTGTGTTCTACTCGTGCATAGAAACTACGCATAGACCTAGCTCATGATGCCACTGTTGGGGATCGTAGCAGAAATTAAAATTTTCTATGCATCACCAAGATCAATCTATGGAATTTACTAGCAACGAGAGGGGAGGAGTGCATCTACATACCCTTGTAGATCGCGAGCGGAAGCGTTCAAGAGAACGGGGTTGATGGAGTCGTACTCGTCGTGATCCAAATCACCGATGATCCAAGCGCCGAACGGACGGCACCTCCGCGTTCAACACACGTACGGAGCGGTGACGTCTCCCACACCTTGATCCAGCAAGGAGGAGGGAGAGGTTGAGGAAGAAGGCTTCAACAGAAGCACGACGGCGTGGTGGTGGTGGAGTGACAGTTCGCCGGCAGGGCTTCGCCAAGCACACGCGGAGGAGGAGAGGTGTTGGGGAGGGGAGGGGCTGCGCCTTGGATGTGTTGCTGCAGCCCTCCCCTCACCCCTCTATTTATAAGGAGAAGGGGGAAGGGGGCCGACCCCTCTAGATGAGATCTAGAGGGGGGGCGGCGGCCAAGGGGGGAGGGAGCTTGCCCCCCAAGCAAGGGGGCGCCCCCCTTTAGGGTTCCCCCCCAAACCCTAGGCGCATGGGCCCTAGGGGGGTTGGCGCCCAGCCCGCTAAGGGCTGGTTCCCTTCCACCTACAGCCCATAAGGCCCTCCGGGGCAGGTGGACCCCCGGAACCCCTCCGATGGTCCCGGTACAATACCGGTATACCCCCGAATATTTTCGGTGACCGTATGGTGACTTCCCATATACAAATCTTAACCTCCAGACCATTCCGGAACTCCTCGTGACGTCCGGGATCTCATCCGGGACTCCGAATAACATTCGGTAATCACATACAAACCTTCCTTATAACCCTAGCGTCATCGAACCTTAAGTGTGTAGGCCCTACGGGTTCGGGAATCATGCAGACATGACCGAGACACCTCTCTAGCCAATAACCAACAATGGGATCTGGATACCCATGTTGGCTCCCACATGTTCCACGATGATCTCATCGGATGAACCACGATGTCGAGGATTCAAGCAATCCCGTATACAATTCCCTTTGTCAATCGGTACTTTACTTGCCCGAGATTCGATCGTCGGTATCCCAATACCTCGTTCAATCTCATTACCGGCAAGTCACTTTACTCGTTCCGTAATGCATGATCCCGTGACTAACTACTTAGTCACATTGAGCTCATTATGATGATGCAATACCGAGTGGGCCCAGAGATACCTCTCCGTCATACGGAGTGACAAATCCCAGTCTCGATCCGAGCCAACCCAACAGACACTTTCGGAGATACCTGTAGTGCACCTTTATAGCTACCCAGTTACGTTGTGACGTTTGGTACACCCAAAGCATTCCTACGGTATCCGGGAGTTGCACGATCTCATGGTCTAAGGAAATGATACTTGACATTAGAAAAGCTTTAGCAAATGAACTACATGATCTAGTGCTATGCTTAGGATTGGGTCTTGTCCATCACATCATTCTCCTAATGATGTGATCCCGTTATCAATGAAATCCAATGTCCATGGTCAGGAAACCGTAACCATCTATTGATCAACGAGCTAGTCAACTAGAGGCTCACTAGGGACATGTTATGGTCTATGTATTCACACATGTATTACGATTTCCGGATAACACAATTAAAGCATGAACAATAGACAATTATCATGAACAAGGAAATATAATAATAACCATTTTATTATTGCCTCTAGGGCATATTTCCAACACATCCTCCATCACCAATTTCATGATGCTCACTGCCGTGCGTGAGTAATTCCATCGTAGGCTTGCTGGACCGTGATGGGTTGGATGAGATTTACCATGTAATCGAGTTAGTTTTGCTAGGGTTTGATCCCTAGTATCCACTATGTTCTAAGATTGATGTTGCTACGACTTTGCTATGCTTAATGCTTGTCACTAGGGCCCGAGTGCCATGATTTCAGATCTGAACCCTTTATGTTTTCATGAATATATTTGTGTTCTTGATCCGATATTGCAAGTCAATAGTCACCTACCACGTGTTATGATCCGGCAACCCCGGAGTGACAATAGTCAGGACCACTCCCATTGATGACCGTAGTTTGAGGAGTTCATGTATTCACCAAGTGCTAATGCTTTGGTCCGGTACTCTATTAAAAGGAGGCCTTAATATCCCTTAGTTTCCAATAGAACCCCACTGCCATGGGAGGGTAGGACAAAATATGTCATGCAAGTTCTTTCCATAAGCACGTATGACTATATTCGAAATACATGCCTACATTACATTGATGAACTGGAGCTAGTTCTGTGTCACCCTATGTTATAACCGTTGCATGATGAATGCCATCCGACATAATTATCCATCATTGATCCATTGCCTACAAAATCGTTTCATATTGATCTTTGCTAAGTTACTTTTCTGTTGCCACTGTTACGATTGCTACAAAACTGCTACTGTTACTTTTGCCACCGTTACTGCTACTTCCATACTACTTTGCTACTAAATATTTTGGGCAGATATTAAGTCTTTCACGTGTGGTTGAATTGACAACTCAACTGCTAATACTCCAGAATATTCTTTGGCTCCCCTTGTGTCGAATCAATAAATTTGGGTTGAATACTCTACCCTCGAAAACTGTTGCGATCCCCTATACTTGTGGGTTATCAAGACCTTTTTCTGGCGCCGTTGCCGGGGAGCATAGCTCTATTCTCTGAGTCACTTGGGATTTATATCTGTTGATCACTATGAGGAATTTGAAAGATCAAAGAACTAAGATTTTTCCCTCAACTACGAGGGGAGGTAAGGAACTGCCATCTAGCTCTGCACTTGATTCTCCTTCTGTTTTGAGTAAACTTGCAACACCTACACCTGCTATTGATTCCAATATGTCGCATGTTATTGATGATGCCACTTTTGCTTTGCATGATGCTTATGATGAAACTACATCTCTGCTTGATAATACTGTGCCACTAGGTGAATTTCTTGATGAACTACTTGCTAGGGTTAGAGATAATGAAATTACTGAAACTGATGATATTATTGAACATTATGATTATGAATATCCCCCTAGATATGAATTACCTGTTGTGCCTGAGGGTTATGTTATGGATGAAGAAACTGCTAGAGACTTCTTTGCTTGTAATGATAGAGAGGATCTTAAGAAATTGTTAGCTAAGATGAAAGAAAAATCCTTGAATGCTAGAATGAAATATGATCCCGCTTTTGCTACTTCACCTATCTTTGTTACTGATAAGGATTATGAATTCTCTGTTGATCATGAGTTAATTACTTTGGTTGAATCTGATCCTTTTCATGGTTATGAATCTGAAACTGTTGTGGCACATCTTACTAAATTGAATGATATAGCCACCCTATTTGCTCATGAGGAAAAAATTCTTTATTACTATATCCTTAAATTATTTCCTTTCTCATTAAAGGGTGATGCTAAGCTATGGTTTAATTCTCTTTCTCCTGGTTGTGTGCGTAGTCCCCAGGATATGATTTATTACTTCTCTGCAAAATATTTCCCCGCTCATAAGAAACAAGTTGCTTTAAAGGAAATATTTAACTTTGTGCAAATTGAAGAAGAGAGTCTCCCACAAGCTTGGGGGAGGCTTCTCTAGTTACTTAATGCTTTGCCTGATCATCCTCTAAAGAAAAATGAAATACTTGATATCTTATACAATGGACTAACCGATGCTTCCAGAGACCACCTGGATAGTTGTGTTGGTTGTGTTTTCAGGGAAAGAATTGCTGAGCAAGCTGAATTGCTATTGAATAATATATTGAGTAATGAAAATGATTGGACACTTCCTGAACCAACTCCGAAGCCAACTCCGAAGAAAAGGGGTATTCTATTTCTCAGTCCTGAAGATATGCAAGAGGCAAATAAATCTATGAAAGAAAAAGGGATTAAAGCTGAAGATGTTAAGAATCTACCACCTATTGAAGAAATACATGGTCTTGATAACCCGACACAGGTAGTAGAGGTAAACTCTCTCCATAGATTTGATGAAGGTGATATTCCTCATAATAAGTCTGCTAGTCAATGCTTTGATGAGTTAGATAATTTTATTGTTAAACAAGAAAATTTCAATGCTTATGTTAGTAGACAATTGAAACGTAATGCTTACATGCTTGATCACTTGGGTGATTATATGAGTAGAACTGTTAATGATCTTAAGCTTATTAGTAAACATGCTTCCATGGTTACAACCCAAGTAGAACAAGTACTTAAGGCCCAAGATGATTTGCTTAATGAGTTGAATAATAAGAATAATGATAATGATGTTAGGGTTATGACTTGTGACGCCCGGATAATCAAGCTACAGTAACCATCTACTAATGATGCCACCTCACCTCGGTTACTATTGCTAATCTCGCGTTAGTTCGAAACTGATTCAAATTCAAGTTAAAAATCAAATCAAACGGTAAAAGTTTTCAAACTTTAAAACTAAAATGTTCGAGTTGTGCCAAATAATGCAAGAGTAATTATGGTGTAGAAACCTCACTTTTATAAAATGTTTAAAGGCTCTAAAATAATTAAAACGGTAGGTAAAATAATTAAGTAAATACCTTTTATAGTAAATATAATATTTTCTAAGGCACTGGTCTAACTTGATATGCTAATCTAGGTGCTAAGGATGTTTTTTTTTCAAAACTAATATAATTAGATCCTAAAATATAAACAGAAAAGGAAATAACAAAAATAAATAAAAGAACTAAAACTAACCAGAAAAAAAGGAGAACCCCCCCGCTGGGCCATGGCCCAGATGGCCTCGGTGCCAAACAGGCCGGCCCAGTCGGCGCCTACATCACCCCTGGGGCAACCGAACCCTAGCGGTCGCTCCCCAGTCGCCCCACTCCCCACTCCCCTCGCCCCCACTCGCCCCTCCCTCCCCCACGATCTGGATCGGGATCGCCCCGATCCCGCGCCGCCCCGCGACCTCGACGACGGCGCCCGTCGCCGGCGCCGCACTGCTGCCGTCGCCTCCCCTCTTCCCTCCTTTGCGCCCCCCGATTGGATCGGGGGATCGAATCGCCGCCGCCGCCCGGAACGCCACCGCCCGGAACGCCACCGCCGCGGCCTGCCTCGTCGACGGCCACCTTGCCGGACTGCCTCCTCCTCCCCGCCGGACTGCCTCCTCGTCACCACATCGACGTCATCCCTGTCCCCCTCCTTGACCCCCGTTGCCCCGTGCCCTACGCCCCCGGTGAGGCCCTCGGCCTCCTCTTTCCCCTCCATTCCTCTCTGCTCCTGTGGCCGTGCCGCTCGTCACCGTAGCCCGTGCTTGTCTCGCCCCCCGGTGCTTGCTGCTACTACTGCAGCCCCGCGCGCCTCCACACGCTGACCGGCCCCGTCCTCTCCTCCTCCTCCCCGCGCTGCACCTGAACGGCGCCCCGGCGCGCCTGGCTCCGCCCCGGCCCCCCCGCTCACCGTGCCGCTCGCTCCGCTGTGGCTGCGGCCACCTCCGGCGACGCGCCGTCGCCCGCTCGACCCTCATACGGGTCGGGCGCCCGCAGCGCCTAGTCGGGTGCGCCCCTGCTGGCCGCACCCGTTTGCCCATACCCAACGCCCGTTAAGGCCCCTCTGGGTCACAGACATGTGGGGCCCAGCCCACAGAACGTTTAAAAAAATGGAAATTGAAAATAATAATAATAAAATAAATGAATAATAATTTAATTAGTTAATTAAAGAATTAATTAACTTAATTAATTTTGATTAATTAAACTAAATGACTAATTAAACTAATTAATCATGATTAGTTAGTCTAGTCAATGACGAACGGGACCCACACGTCAGTTTGACCAGTCAACACCCCTGTTGACTGCTGACGTCAGCGTGCACTGTTCTGGATAATGTTGGATTAAAATAATTAAATAAATGCTAAAAAGTGATTTAAATCTTTTAAAATTAAATATAAAATAAACTGTAGCTCAGATGAAAATACTTTGTACATGAAAGTTGCTCAGAACGACGAGACGAATCCGGATACGCAGCCTGTTCGTCCGCCACACATCCCTAACATATTGAACTCGCAATTTTCCCCCTCCGGTTCATCTGTCCGAAAACGCGAAACACCGGGGATACTTTCCCGGATGTTTCCCCTTCGCCGGTATCACCTCTTACCGCGTTAGGGCACACCTAACACCGCTGTTTGCTTTGTCATGCATTGTTATGCATCTGTTTGCATTGTATTCATTGTTTCGACGCCGCTGCTGGTGCCCCGACCGACTACGCTGTTGACGACCCCTCCTTCTTGCTAGAGCAACCAGGCAAGCCCCCCCTTGATCACCAGATATCGCCTATTCTTCTCTATACTCTTGCATTAGAGTAGTGTAGCATGTTACTGCTTTCCGTTAATCCTATTCTGCTGCATAGCCTGTCTTTGCCAGTACTGTTGTTACCTTTACCTGCAATCCTACATGCTTAGTATAGGATGCTAGTTTTCCATCAGTGGCCCTACATTCTTGTCCGTCTGCTGTGCTATACTATCGGGCCGTGATCACTCGGGAGGTGATCACGGGTTTATACTATATACTTTATACATGATACATGTGGTGACTAAAGTCGGGTCGGCTCGTGGAGCACCTGCGAGTGATTCACGGATTGGGGGCTGAAAGGACCTTTGTCCCAATGGCCCTCTGTGTGGATCTTTGTGGCGGAGCGATAGGGCAGGTTGAGACTACCTAGGTGAGAGGTGGGCCTGGCCCTGGTCGGCATCCGCGGTTACTTCAAAATAACACTCTTAACGAGTTCTTGGTATTTGATCTGAGTCTGGCCATTTGGTCTATACGCACTAACCAACTACGTGGGAAAGATATGGGCACTCAACGTCGTGGTATCAGCCGAAGCCTTCGTGACGTCAGCGACTGAGCGGCGCGCGCCAGATTGGACCGCGTAACGTGACTTCCTTTGTAATGGAGGTTGCTAGGTCTGCTTCCGGCCGCCCATGCAACGTGCAGGTGTGCAATGGGCGATGGGCCCAGACCGCTGCGCGCTTAGGATTAGACCGGCGTGCTGACCTCTCTGTTGTGCCTAGGTAGGGCTGTGACGTGTTGATCTTCCGTGGCCGGGCATGACCCAGAAAAGTGTGTTCGGCCAAATGAGATCGAGTGTGTTGGGTTATGTGGTGCACCCCTGCAGGGAAGTTTATCTATTCGAATAGCCGTGTCCCTCGGTAAAAGGACGACCCGGAGTTGTACCTTGACCTTATGACAACTAGAACTGGATACTTAATAAAACACACCCTTCCAAGTGCCAGATATAACCCGGTGATCGCTCTCTAACAGGGCGACGAGGAGGGGATCGCCGGGTAGGATTATGCTATACGATGCTACTTGGTGAACTTACCATCTACTCTCTCCTACATGCTGCAAGATGGAGGTGGCTAGAAGCGTAGTCTTCGACAGGATTAGCTATCCCCCTCTTATTCTGGCATTCTGCAGTTCAGTCCACCGATATGGCCCTTTACACATATACCCATGCATATGCATGCAGTGTAGCTCCTTGCTTGCGAGTACTTTGGATGAGTCCTCACGGTTGCTTTTCTCCCTCTTTTCCCCCTTTCCTTTCTACCTGGTTGTCGCAACCAGATGTTGGAGCCCAGGAGCCAGACGCCACCGTCGACGACGACTCCTACTACACCAGAGGTGCCTACTACTACGTGCAGCCTGCTGACGATGACCAGGAGTAGTTAGGAGGATGCCAGGCAGGAGGCCTGCGCCTCTTTCGATCTGTATCCCAGTTTGTGCTAGCCATCTTATGGCAACTTGTTTAACTTATGTCTGTACTCAGATATTGTTGCTTCCGCTGACTCGTCTATGATCGAGCACTTGTATTCAAGCCCTCGAGGCCCCTGGCTTGTATTATGATGCTTGTATGACTTATTTATGTTTAAGAGTTGTGTTGTGATATCTTCCCGTGAGTCCCGGATCTTGATCGTACACATTTGCGTGCATGATTAGTGTACGATTGAATCGGGGGCGTCACATGACTAGAGGTGGTAAAATGACCCAGGAACCTTTGTATCCTGAGGGCCATCCTAAGAGAGTTGAGCAGGATTCTCAGAGAACTAATATTGATGCACCTAGTCCTCGTACTAAAAAGAAAAAGAAAACGGATAGGACTTTGCATGCTTCTAGTGAACCTGTTATAGACACACCTGAGAATCCCAATGATATTTCTATTTCTGATGCTGAAACACAATCTAGTGATGAACATGAACCTAGTGATAATGTTAATGATGATGTTCATGTTGATGCTCAATCTAGTAATGATGTTGATGTAGAGATAGAACCTGTTGTGGATCTTGATAACCCACAATCAAAGAATCAACGTTATGAAAAGAGAGACTTCGTTGCTAGGAAACATGGTAAATAAAGAGAACCATGGGTTCAAAAACCCATGCCCTTTCCTCCCAAGCCATCCAAGAAAAAGGATGATGAGGATTTTGAGCGCTTTGCTGAAATGATTAGACCTATCTTTTTGCATATGCGTTTGACGGATATGCTTAAAATGCCTCCTTATGCTAAATACATGAAAGATATTGTTACAAATAAAAGAAAGATATCCGAAGCTGAAATTTCCACCATGCTTTCTAATTATACTTTTAAGGGTGGAATATCAAAGAAACTTGGAGATCCAGGAGTACCAACTATACCATGCTCTATTAAAAGAAACTATGTTAAAACTGCTTTATGTGATCTTGGAGCCGGTGTTAGTGTTATGCCTTTCTCTTTATATCGTAGACTTGAATTGAATAAGTTGACACCTACTGAAATCTCTTTACAAATGGCTGATAATCAACTGCTATACCCATCGGTATTTGTGAGGATGTGCCTGTTGTGGTTGCAAACGTTACTATCTTAGCGGACTTTGTTATTCTTGATATTCCCGAGGACGATAGTATGTCGATTATCCTTGGTAGACCCTTTTTGAATACTGCAAGGGCTGTTATTGATTGCAACAAAGGCAATGTCACTTTTCATGTTAATGGTAATGAGCATATGATACACTTTCCGAAGAAACAACCTCAATTTCATAGTATAAGTTATATTGAAAAAATTCCAACTTGTAACATCCCAAATTTTCAATTTGGAATGTTATACATAGGTCATCATATGCATATCATATTTTATTTGCATTTTGGTAGTGATCCTCAAAATCCTAAGCAACTCAAGGACCCACGGAGAGAGTTGGAGATTTAATTATTTTCATATTTGAATTTTCTCGAATATTGAAAAGAGGATCATTTTGGTTTTAATTATTTTTCTCTCCGAAATATTTCATATTAAAATATGAGAGGAGATAATATGATTTCTCCAAAAATAAAGAAATATTGGACGAAAAATATTAAAATCAAATAAATAATTTTATTCAGATTTTATTGCTATTTTATTTGAATTAGAAAAAATATGCATTTTTCAAAATTGCATTTTTAGGCCAAGAAAATGTTCACTATGTTCTAAATATTCTATTTAGGCGGCGAAAATTGTTTTTGGCATTTTTAGAACCCTTTTTTATATTTTTATTAGGATTTTTCTCGGCGAATCGTGTTTAAAAAAAATGTGTTTCGGACCGACTGGGCCGAAGCCTAGCCGGCCCAGCTCGCGCGTCCCCGACCCCGAACGGGACTCCCGCCGCGCACGACGCCGCCGCCGTGGCCGAGTCAGCCACCACCGCCGTCGCCCCTCCCCCAAGCCAGCTCCGCCCCTCCTATATATACCCCGCCACCCCCGCCGCTCCTCTCACCACCGCCGCTGCAACGCAGTAGCAACAGCCCGCGCCGCCGCGCCGCTCGCCCGTGCCTCGCCACGCCCCTCGCCGCCCTAGCCGCCGGAGCTGCCGCCGCACGCCCCCGCCTCGCCGGAATCCGAGCCGCCGCCGTCGGATCTTGCCGTCCCGGTTTTTTTGGTTTTAGGTAAAAAAGCCGCCCGGTTTTCTTCAAAACCCTAGATCGGTTTTATTTTATTTTATTAGTTCGGTTCGGTTTTTCTTTGGTTTTGTTATTTAGCGAGCGTCCGCTCATTAGCTCGTTCTTCACGAACGCGTTCGTCACTGTTAGCGGACGTTTTTCCGATAGATTTTTCTTTTTATTTTCTTTTTCTGCCAGGGACCTATTGATACGTCTCCAACGTATCTATAATTTTTTGTTGTTCCATGCTATTATATTATCCATCTTGGATGTTTTATGGGCTTTACTATGCACTTTCATATTACTTTTGGGACTAACCTATTGACCCAGAGCCCAGTGCCAGTTTTTGTTTTTCCCCTTGTTCCAGTGTTTCGCAGAAAAGGAATATCAAACGGAGTCCAAACGGAATGAAACCTTCAGGAAAGTTATTTTTGAAACGGAAGCAATCCAGGGGGCTTGGAGTGCACGTCAGGGAATCAACGAGGAAGGCACGAGGCAGGGGGCGCACCCACCCCCTGGGCGCGCCCTCCACCCTCGTGGGCCCCTCGTGGCTCCCCTGACGTATTTCTTCCTCCTGTATATACCAATATACCCTAAAACCTTAGGGGAACAGAAGAGATCGGGAGTTCCGCCGCCGCAAGCCTCTGTAGCCACCAAAAACCAATCGGGACCCTGTTCCGGCACCCTGCCGGAGGGGGGATCCCTCACCGGTGGCCATCTTCATCATCCTGGCGCTCTCCATGACGAGGAGGGAGTAGTTCACCCTCGGGGCCGAGGGTATGTACCAGTAGCTATGTGTTTGATCTCTCTCTCTCTCGTGTTCTTGAGGTGATACGATCTTCATGTATCGTGAGCTTTGCTATTGTAGTTGGATCTTATTATGTTTCTCCCCCTCTACTCTCTTGTAATGGATTGAGTTTTCCCTTTGAAGTTATCTTATCGGATTGAGTCTTTAATGATTTGAGAACACTTGATGTATGTCTTGCGTGGGATAACCGTGGTGACAATGGGTTATTCTATTGATTCACTTGATGTATGTTTGGTTGATCAACTTGCGGGTTCCACCCATGAACCTATGCATAGGGGTTGGCACACGTTTTCGTCTTGACTCTCCGGTAGAAACTTTGGGGCACTCTTTGAGGTTCTATGTGTTGGTTGAATAGATGAATCTGAGATTGTGTGATGCATATCGTATAATCATACCCACGGATACTTGAGGTGACATTGGAGTATCTAGGTGACATTAGGGTTTTGGTTGATGTGTGTCTTAAGGTGTTATTTTACTACGAACTCTAGGGCTGTTTGTGACACTTATAGGAATAGCCCAATGGATTGATCGAAAAGAATAACTTTGAGGTGGTTTCGTACCCTACCATAATCTCTTCGTTTGTTCTCCGCTATTAGTGACTTCGGAGTGACTCTTTGTTGCATGTTGAGGGATTATTATATGATCCAATTATGTTATTACTGTTGAGAGAACTTGCACTAGTGAAAGTATGAACCCTAGGCCTTGTTTCCTAGCATTGCAATATCGTTTGTGCTCACTTTTTTCATTAGTTACCTTGCTGTTTTTATATTTTCAGATTACAAAAACCTATATCTACCATCCATATTGCACTTGTATCACCATCTCTTCGCCGAACTAGTGCACCTATACAATTTACCATTGTATTGGGTGTGTTGGGGACACAAGAGACTCTTTGTTATTTGGTTGAAGGGTTGTTTGAGAGAGACCATCTTCATCCTACGCCTCCCACGGATTGATAAACCTTAGGTCATCCACTTGAGGGAAATTTGCTACTATCCTACAAACCTCTGCACTTGGAGGCCCAACAACGTCTACAAGAAGAAGGTTGCGTAGTAGACATCACCTATCCGCGATTACTTTTATCGCAGATTAGCCCCTAATCTTCAAACCCTCGTAACTTTTCAACCCCTCGTCCAAATCCAGTGAAACCAATGCCAAAATCTTCGACTCGAGCCCCTCTTTCTGTTTAATCAGCTTGAACAAGGTTTTGACAATTTAAAATTTGGTTTCAAGCAGATTTGATTTCGAAGTTCATTTGACCGTAGTTTCAGTTCCGTAGCTCTGATTCGATGATTCTTTTTGCAGATCGAATCTCTTCAGTTGGATTTTCATATTTGATCTTCTTATTTGAGTTTTACCCGTGCATAATTGCTGGAGTGCTTATGTATGCTATTGTTTGTTTGCGATAGAATTCTCGGAGTGCGAAGCGTGCTACTAGGAGTCTCTAGGGTTTGCGGATCGTCAGCAACGCAAGTAACACATTGATCATACTCTTTTCATACCCAGTTTTTATGCATTAGTTACAATCCTCAAACACTGCATGATTAGGCTGTGATTAACTTGTGGGTATTGGGAAGTAGTTGATGAGGTAGAACCTATTACCTGTTCTAATATCAAACCCTTGGGAGTTACTTCTACGTTATGCTCATACTACTATGCTATGCTCGTAGACGTGGATTGGGTTTGAGAGTATCCATGACAAATGTGAGATTGTTAATTAATGGTTAACTTAAGGTGGCTACTTAAATACACATCTGGGTGGATTGGTTGCGGACACCTGGGGATATACCAGTACTGTCCTTTTGGTTCGCCACCCAGGCTCAAAGGGATCATAAGATTATTCATGCTAGAAACTTCCATGTGCAGCCACAAGCTATTATGGGCTCTAGCATAGTTGAGTATGTTGCATGACCTCTTTCAGTGGTGGGCTAGCAGATGTAGGGGAAAGTAGGTGTAACTGTCCACCCAGAGTAAAGAGTTAATGTTTCTGAAAGACTGTGTCTCGGTCATCTGTTTCTCAAACGCCATGTAGTGTGAGAAAATCCAACGGAGGAGATCGAGTCTTGTGGGGAAAAGTGCGCAAACCTCTGAAGAGTGTACAAACTAATCATGGCTAGCCGTGTCCCTGGTTATGGACATCTTGAGTATCTAGTACTTGAATCATTGATTTGATCTCAGCACTCTAAATTAATTTGTTGGGATTGTTAACTGCTTTTTAAATTGGGATTGAGATGGGGATTTACCTTCTCAATGTTTCAACCACCATGATAGTTAAATAAAATATATTCCTTTGTTGTAGGAAAAAATTGGCTTTTCGTAAAAACATTATAACCATAGAGCCTCCACCAGCCATATATGCATGTAGTGATAGTATTTATCTGTTCAATGCTCTACTGTGTTATATTGCGAGCATATTCCATGTGCTGACCCGTTTCGGGCTGCAACATATCATGTTGCAGACTTTTCAGACGAAGAGTAAGGTGCGCTAGGTCATTGTCTTGCACTCAGCTATGCCGTTGGAGTTGATGGACTCACTTTATCTTCCAAGCCTTCCGTTGTTATCTTTTAGATGGCCTTAAGCCATATTTATTGTAATAAGTTCTCTTCTGAGACATTCGATGTAATAAGTGTGTGATTGCACTCTGTTATAAATCCTTCGAGTACTGTGTGTGTCAGCATTACCGATCCAGGGATGACACTTAAGCATAGAGATTCGACCGTTTGAGGTTGGATCGCTACAAGATGGTATCAGAGCACACGCTGAATGTAGGACACGACCACTAAGTTAAGCCATAGGTCACTCTTCTCTACTAATTTCTGACTGCTCTCCATTTTCCACTCTTTAGGATGGCGGACTCAAGGAACAAGTTTGCACAACCGGATGAAGACACACCCTTTGGTCGACACTTGAAGGAAGTCACTAGGTACCTGAACATCGGAATACCAAGCTTCACCGGGACCTACACCGCCACTTTACCAGAAGAGGAGCGTTGGATGATTCGAGTTCAAGTTCCAGGAAGGACATTCATGCCAGTCACTGAGCCCATAGAGTTTTCCTTTGATGCACCAACCTGGAGTCTAGGTAAGAGCATGACAGCCCACATCGCCATGGGACACATCGGCGAAGTTTATCACAAGGAGCTTAAGGACACTATCTACCAGATATGTGGGCGCCGAGATGAGCAATGGGAGATGATCAGCACCGGGAGGGACAGGTCCATTGCAGCCTTCATCCAGGAGTTAAACCAGCACATTCGTCGCCAGGAGAACCAGATGTGCACATGCATGATAGATCTGAAGAAGGTGATGACTAGGAACCTGGAGCTAGAAGAGGAACTCAAGTCTACACGCGACGGATACGAGGAGGAAATCGCAATACTAGTGGAGAAGAATGATGACCTGACAAGGAAGCTAGGAGTATTCATGGGAGACCCCGCGCCAGGAGGAGATGACGATCATCCCGAGGACTACATCATCATCGACGACACCGACTCCCACCCCGACAGTAGTGATGATGACTATGAAGACGAAGCTGGAGCGGATATCATGGAGTCTTCCACCAATCAAAATTTCTAGTAGACCACCATATTATTAGAAGTATTCCCCCATGTATATAGTAGTAGTCCGAGCAATTTTGTAATGATAGTTAGATCGATTGTATGCCCTTGCTTGAATTGATTTGGTGTGATATGGATGTGTTTGTCTCATGTGCATATGGGTAGTGTTTTCTCCTTAGACCTCACTCTATTCTAATCTCTCCCCTCTAAACCCATCAGATGCCTCCGAGACATGACACCGGATTTGTCTTCCCACCAGAGATTCAGTTGATCCAGCAACAGAATACCTTGATACAGCAACTAGTCCAGAACCAAGGCAACAACAACAACAACAACCCACCGCCACCGCCTCCAGTTGACAACTTAGCCCATTTTCTGAGGTTGCAGCCGCCGGTGTTTTCCAGTGGCACCGAGCCAATAGTTGCTGATGACTGGCTACGCAAGATTGGAAGGGAGTTGACCACCGCAGGTTGCACAGATGCTGAGAAGGTGCATTTTGCCGCACATCAATTGGATGGACCCGCAGCCGCATGGTGGGAGAATTACACGACCACTTTCCCTATAGCCAATGTCACTTGGGAGCAGTTTCAGCAAGCATTCCGTACTGCACATATCTCAACTGGAGCTATGAGCATGAAGAAGCGTGAGTTTCACAACTTACGCCAAGGAAATCGTACTATGGGGCAGTACGTGGATGAGTTCAGTAAGTTAGCTCGCTATGCCCCAGATGATGTGGCCACAGATGCTGCGAAGCAGGAGAAGTTTATGGAAGGGCCGAATGATGAGATGAGCATGCAGTTGATGGTAGCGACATTCGCTAACTACCAGGAGTTGGTAGACATGGCTCTTATGATCGAAGGGAAGCAACAACAGATTGAGAGCCGCAAAAGGAAGTATGGACAAGGGAAGTACAATTCAGGAGCTCAGCAGAAGCCTCGTTTCACCCCGAACTCGGGAGGATATACCCATAACCATGGAGGCCATACCCACAACGGACGAAGTTCGCATAACCATAGTGGCGCCAAGAATGGAAATGGGATTGGAGCAGGCAGTAATCAGAACCGCTCTAACCCAGCCACACCCGCCAAGAAGGACCAAAGTCACATTACTTGTTTCAAGTGCGGGAAGACTGGACACTACGCCAATGAGTGCCCTGAACTAAAGAATGGAAATGGCAATGGAAGCTCTGGGAAGAAGCCCAACCCTTTCAATAGGGGACAAGTGAACCACGTGAACGTGGAGGAGGTTGAAGAGCAGCCAGATGCAGTTATCGGTAAGTTTTTGGTTATGTCATTTACTGCAATCATTCTTTTTGATACTGGTGCATCGCATTCATACATATCAAGGGGATTTGTGGATAAGTATAAGTTGCCCACCAAAGTTCTTAGGACACCTATGTTAGTAAGCTCACCAGGAGCGGAGTATATGGCAAGCCAAGGATGTTTTCAGATGCCATTAACCATAGGTAGGCATGTTTTCCCCTCAGACCTGATAATTTTGGAGTCACAAGGATTGGATGTGATACTAGGAATGGATTGGCTATCGATGTATGGGGGAAACATCGATTGCGCCAGTAAGTCAATTCTGCTCACCACACCGGAGGGAAAAAGGATCAAGTATGTATCCAAGCATGCTCCAAGGATGACCCAAGTAAATTCTCTCTCCGGAGTTGTTCAGGAGGAAGTGCCTGTAGTGAAGGATTACCCAGATGTATTTCCAGAGGAGTTACCAGGCATGCCGCTGGATCGAGACATTGAGTTTTTGATTGAGCTGTTGCCAGGCACCAGACCGATATCGAAGAGACCATACCGGATGCTCGCAAATGATCTGGAGGAGATTAAGAAGCAGATCAAGGAGTTATTGGAGAAAGGTTACATTCGACGAAGTTCGTCACCATGGGGAGCACCAGTGCTCTTGGCTGAGAAGAAGGATGGATCTTTGAGAATGGTTGTTGATTATCATGCATTGAACGAAGTGATGATAAAAAACAAGTACCCGCTGCCAATGATCAATGATTTGTTTGATCAGTTGCAAGGAGCTAAAGTATTTTCCAAGATCGATCTGCAATCACGATACCACCAGTTGAAGATCCGAGAACAGGTTATACCAAAGACAGCCTTCACCACAAGGTATGGGCTATTTGAGTATACAGTTATGTCATTTAGATTGACTAACGCCCCTGCCTATTTCATGAGTATGATGAATAAGGTGTTCATGGAGTTCTTGGATAAGTTTGTCGTGGTTTTCATTGACGATATCTTGGTATACTCAAAGAATGAAGAGGAGCACAAGGAGCATTTGCATTTAGTTCTCGAAAAGATCAGAGAGCACTAGTTGTATGCCAAGTTCAGCAAATGTGAGTTCTGGTTGAGGGAAGTTGGATTCCTTGGACATGTTAATATCAGGAGAAGGTATAGCAGTTGACCCCACCAAGGTTCAGTCAGTCACTGAGTGGTTGGCACCCACCTCAGTGGGAGAGATCCGCAGTTTCCTTGGACTCGCGGGATACTATCGGAGATTCATTGAGAATTTCTCCAAGAATGCAAAGCCAATGAAGGAGTTGTTGACGAAGGACACCAAGTTCAAATGGACATATGAAAGTGAGGCAAGTTTCCAGGAGTTGAAGAAACGTTTGGTTAGTGCCCCAGTGCTGATTCTGCCGGATATACGCAAGGATTTCCAGGTGTATTGCGACGCTTCTCGCTTAGGACTTGGAGGTGTACTTATGTAAGACAGAAGAGTTGTTTCATATGCCTCGCGTCAGCTTCGACCACATGAGTTGAATTATGCCACGCATGATTTGGAGTTAGCAGCTGTAGTGCATGCGCTCAAGACCTGGAGACATTTTCTTATTGGAAATCGTTGTGATGTGTACACGGATCATAAGAGTTTGAAGTACATTTTACACAGAAGGAGCTGAATCTCAGGAAAAGGAGATGGTTGGAGCTTATAAAGGATTATGACATGAAGTTGCATTATCATCCAGGAAAGGCCAATGTTGTAGCAGACGCCTTGAGCTGGAAGAGTTATGCCAATACCCTCGTAAGCGGAGGATTGCCAAAGGAGTTAGCCGAGGATCTCAGGGAGCTTCGTTTGGAGACAGTCCCTAGAGGTTTTGTTGCAACATTGGAGGTTCAGTCGACATTATGGGGCAAGATTCGAGAAGCTCAGAAGGATGACAAAGAGATCGCTGAGATAAAGGAGAAAATGAGTAAAGGAAAAGCCAAATGTTTTCGTGAGGATGAGCACGACACCTTGTGGTTTGAGGACCGAGTATATGTACCCAATAATGCAGAGATCAGGAAGTTGATACTACAGGAAGCTCATGACTCGCACTACAAAAAAATACACTTCCGTGATGATACATGTTTGTCACAGTAGGTCGCGTTTTTTGTCATGCATGTACATCCATGACAAATTTATGACAGAATCAAGATAGTCATACCTGTGCTGTCGTAGAAGTGTTCCATGACATTACCAAAATTATCATCACGGAAGTGTCCACTTCCAGGACGATAAATCGCGCGTCACAGAAGTGCTTTCGTCAAGGGTGACCGACACGTGGCATCCACCGTAACGGAACGCCGTTAAGCTATCAGGTCGGGTTTTGGATCCGATAACCCGTTAACAGCCCCGACCAATGGGGATTTTCCATGTGTAAAATCATCATTGGCTAGAGGAAACACGTGTCGGCTCATCGTTGGGACAGATGTCATCCACTCACTGGACAGAAGGCGCCTATGATATGTCGACACGTGGCACGGCCCAACAGTGGCCCATTCTTGTGAAAAGGTCGGCCCGTTTGACTTGGTCAAAAGCTGGTGGGCCGGCCCATGGAAAGCCTGTTAACGGCCTGTTCGCATATAGCCCATTTACAGCTCGCTAACCCAAGGCCCGTTACGCCCTATCCGAATTAGGCCTAGTAGCGTCATCTGGGCCATCCAATATGATTCCAGCCCATTTTCACTTCTAGCCCATGTATAGCCCATGACGTCTTTCGGCCCATATGAGGCCCTTTGTAACTCTTGGTCCATTAGCAGCCCGTGCTGAAACTAGCCCGTAATGAACAGTGTATTACTTTACACCCATTAACGGCCCGTGGTGAAACTGGTCCGTAATGAACAGTGTATCACTTTATACCCATTAACGGCCCGATATTCCGTTGGGCCGTTTCCAGCCCAAGTTAACTTTCGGCCTTCTGAGGACCCATTTATTCTTGGGCTCATTTGCAGCATTCGGTTACTTACGGCCCGTTACTGTCATTTTCTGCTTGTGGGCCAAATTCAGCCCGTCGTTATAGTCGGCCCGTTTGTGGACCGTTAGTCTGTTGGGCCATTTTCATAGCATCACCAAATACGGCCTATTAACGATGGCCCGTTATGGTCGGCCCATGAACAGACGATTCCAACTCTAGCCCGTTTACGACCATAATGCGGTCTGTTTGGCCCATGTTTGGCCAATCGATCATACGGACCGTATAAGGCCCATTGATGATACGGCCCGCAGAAGGCCCATTGTTTCTATGGCCCGTAGAAGGCCCATTGTTTCTACGGCCCGTAGAAGGCCCACTGTTTCTACGGCCAGTAGGAGGCCCAGTGTCACTACAGTAAATATTAGCCCATGGTTATTGTGGCCTAGTTTTAAAAAATAGGTTATTGCAGCCACTAGCTAACCGCGGAAAAAGAACTGCAATGACTACAAGCAAACAAATAAACAAGACAACAAGGAAATAAATAAGCAAGCAACTAACGCTAGGCTATCACGGCTATTACACATATTACATCCACTGGGCATCAAAGTTCGCCACCAGTGCAAATATAGGGAACAAAGCAGCATATCATATACACTGGTTGTCAAAGTTGGCGACCAGCGCAAATAAACGCCGCAGCAAAACAAATCCAGAACTGAAACCACTTCAGAAGATCTCAAGAAACAATATCCTGGGTACCCATAATGCTGGCAAGATGCTTAGCAAGCTTATTAACTTTCTCTTGTTTGGCGCTTAAATCCTCCAGCGCTTGCTGTTGCACCAGAAAATATGCATCTGAATTCTGCAGGGACTTCCTCAGTCCTTCAGCTTCCTGTCGCAGCACATCTGATCGATGTCTTTCAACTTGAAGTTGAGACTCAAGAAGACGAACTGATTCAGGCAGCGAGTTCGAAGAGCTTGTGCCAGCAGTAGTGGCCAGTAACTCGAACACTACATCAAGACAGGACTTTTGGGTTCCCTCACTGTCGTCAAGATAGTTTTTATCAGCTTTCTTGGAGACCAACAGGGATGTCTCACTATCTTGAACCTTATCTGCATTACTTCCTTTACCATTGGATAACGCGGTACTGTTCTCCAATATTTTGTCCGCATTCTAAAAGAGAAACAAGCAGACACATCACATGTTTACCATGTTGTATATGAAACTCATTTTGGTAAATGAGTTCAGTAGTAAAGTGGACAGGATAACAACATGAAACAAACATATATCTATGTACCATGGTCACTTTATGGTCTATATCATTCTAGTTTTTGTTGCCAAATCAAGATAGAGACACAGTTCAAATAATATTTGTTCAAGACAAAGCAGAATAGACAGAATATAAGTGTGGGTAACTATAGAGCAATAACAACACTTGTAATGTGCATGACATGAGAACATAACTGTTTATTCAATTGAAACTGAAATCAACATAGAGCAGGTTACAACAGCAAACCAGTTAAAGAAACAGGTTTAAAACATACCTGTTGCGCCATTGGAGTTTCAATTCCATCCTTCAAATTTGAAAATAGTTGGTATGAGTAAATACAGTAATGCAAGAGCAAAGGAGTATGAACCATAGCTACAGAACCTGACCTGAGAACAAATCTTCTTCTCCTTTAAGCGTTGAGTTGGGATTCGGAGTGGTGGTCCTCGTGCTTTGGGCACTGCAGTTCCCTTACTAACTGCTCGTGTTTGGGTGCTCTGTGGTGGAGACGGTGCTGTGTCAACTGGAACTGGGTTACTATCTGCCGGGGTTGGGGTTAGAAGGGGTGTAGCTGGTTCTCTGTCCAACTGGGTAGGGGTACAATCTGCGAGAGTCTGGGTTATGTGTGGTGGATCTGGTCCTTGGGCAAGTACAACCGTGGTTCTATCTGCATCAACTGGTAGCACTATCTTTTCTGAAGACCGTGTTGTTACTCCCTTAGATACTGCCATCACGCTCTCCAATTCAAATGGCTGATAAACAAGAAAAGTAATTGAAAGTATAGACATTGTATGATAGACAGGTGCAATGGATAGTGGGGAATAAAAGAGGGCATGAAATAATTCATATTTATGTTGTCTAACCAAACAGGATAGCATGACACAATTTCACATATATGATGGCTAACTAAACAGGATAGCATGACACAATTTCACATTATGATGGCTAACTAAAAAAGATGGAAAGACATAGTTCAAAATATGAGACTATGTAAACAGGATGACATGACATAACTATATAATGTGTTTATTAAATAGGTTGGCATGCCATAATTCACATACATTCACGGATAGAATGCCATAATTCAAAATATGATGACTGTAAACACTAAACAGGATGAGATGATATAACTATATGATGTCTTTATTAAATGGGTTGCCATGCCATAATTCAGATAGATGATGTGTATGTACTATGTAAACATGATGGCATGATATAATTCAAATATATGATTTATATAGTAAGCAAGTAAGCAGATGGCAATCCATATATGATGTAAAAACTAAGCAATGCAAGACAACATGCATGACATGGGTAATATAACCCTGCCAAGTTTGAGCATAGACCTCAGGGGGGAAATAGGACTGGTCATCAGTCTCTGAATCCTCCTCTGAGGAGCTCTCTGTAACCAGCAAGATGTCTGCTTCAGCAGGTAGCATTGTCTGCTCTGAATACCTTGTTTTCACTCCAGATACTTCCATCACCGCTTCAAATGGCTGATGCACAGGAAGAGTAGTTGAATATACAAACGTTGTCGACAAATGGAACACGTAATACAAAAAAATGATAGCATGATATAATTCACATACATGATGATTGGCTAAACAGCATGGCATTGCATAATTCACATATATAATGCCTTTGCAACAAGATAGCATTGTATAATTCACATATATAATGTCTTGCAACAAGATGGCAATGCATAATTCACATATATGGTAATTAGACACTGAACAGGTGGCATTCACACAAAGCATGTCTAAACTAATCAAATGACATAGCAATGCGAGACACCATACGCACGATATGAGCAACATAACCCTGCCAAGTTAGAGCATACACCTCGGGGGGGGGAATAGGACTGGTCATCTGTCTCTGAATCCTCCTCTGAGGAGCTATCCGTAACCAGCGAGATATGCGCTTCGTCAGATAGCATAGTCTGCTCTGAAGACCTTGTTTTCACTCCAGAATTTGCCATCACCGTGTCAAATGGCTGATGCACACGAAGAGCAGTTGAATGTACTAACATTGTTGACAAATGTAATATGTAACGAAAAAAGGATGGCCTGATATAATTTACATATAAGATGACTGGCTAAGCAGGATGGCATTGCAAAATTCACATATATGATGCCTGGCTAAACAAGATGGCGTTGCATAATTCACATAAACGATGAATAAACTAAACAGATGGCATTCGCACAAAGGATGTCTAAACTAAGCAGATGACATATTTGATGTATAAAGTAAGCAATGCAAGACACCATATGCATGATATAACCAACATCAGCATGCCAAGTTAGAGCGAAGACCTCAGGGGGTAAATAGGAGTTGTCTTCTCCTTCTGAATCCCCCTCAGAACAGATATCTTCCTCTCGATTACAATCCGAAATGCGTGGAGGGGGGGGCTGCCTTTGCGCCTACCATGGAGCGACGTCTGCATGAAATTTTATTGCCACGCAAGGCTCGTCTCTTTTGCTCTACATGTTCAGTTCCATTGTTTACAATAACTGTCATGCATAGGAATAAAACATAGTGAGATTATGTAAGGAGTGCATGCAGAAATCCAGAGTGATGGTAGCAACCTGTGGATAGACCCAAAACCATAATAGCAGGCAGATAATGGCTTCAGTTAAAAAATACAGATAATGGCTTCTTTACTGTTTGTTTCCCACCCAACATGAAACTCATAGTAGACACCGGAGATTAACCAGATAGTAGATAGATACTATTGATAGCGGCCCCGATATGTACCCCACAACCATTTAAAAACTCAAGTTTGACCATTAGTTTGGAGCTGACTCAGAGTCTAATCGGTGAACAGGACGATAAAGTAGCATGTAATATTAAGCGATGCATAACGTAAGCAGACACGAAAGAGTGCGACCTCTCTTGCGGACCCGTGTAGTCCTCGAGGTCATCTGCTCGGTTGATGATGGTAATGCAGTTTTCATGGCTGCCAGCGGCGGGGAAGAAGATCTGAGGCGGCGAAAGACAGTCTGGAGGCCGGATCCCTGCTGTGCTGGACCCTTCTGTCGTTGGAGCAGCTGAGCTGGGGTGGACGACGGCGCAGCAGGAGCGGGACAAACCACGCAAGGTTTTCTTTGACAACTATCTGTAAGAGAAGTAATTCTGTAAGGGCTCGTTTGAATTGGAGGATTCCAACAATGCAGGGATAGGAAATAGACAGGAATAGGATAGGAATGCACGTGCAAAACAGAGAATTTAAAAACACAGGATTTCTGCCAATCTGGGTGTTTGATTCACAACAATTGGAAGATCACAGGATGCAAAGAAGCATGGTGAGATTAAGTCAAACCACAAGAAAATGTACGGTTATAAAGCTATTATGCTACTATCTCTTAGTCTTGTGCTTCATGAATAGGAATTTGAAAAGGACAAGTGAAAATTAAAATTCCTACGTTTTTTCTTTCAAGGAGACACTAAAGGAACAAATCCGTGTGCTTAGTGGACAATATATATAACATGTAGAGTAAAAAAGAGATGCAACAAGTGTACAACCTCTTTGGCGAAGCCATGTCGATCTCAGCGTGATTGGGTTGGCCGGTGAGGATGCTCCGGCTGACTTTGCTGTCGGAGGAGGGGAAGAAGATCTTAGGCGTCTGGAGATGGAGCCCGAGGTACTGCTCCGCTGTGATGGAGGGTTTCGTCGTTGGAGCAGCTCCGGTGAGTTGTACGACGCCGAGGCTGAAGCAAGACAAGAGAGACAACGAACAACGTTAACCTGAGTGGAATTCTAATAGCATCTCCAATACATGACGTAAAATACATAACCACAAAGTGCTAGATGTAAAATACATCAGCCACTCATCTCTGAACTTAACTGTCGAAACCGAACTTAACTGTCGAAACTGAATTTTGCTGTCGAAACTGAATTTTGCTGTCGAAACTGAACGCACTAGAAAGGTGAGGCTACACGTCGGTCGACTGACTTTTTCATCTATGGTCAGTCGATTTTGCAGCCGTTGGATACGAAATCAAGGGCCTGCGGTTCATCTTCAACCTCCACCCCCCTGAGCCGCCAGCCACCACCGGCCAAACAGCAGCCCCCCGCCGCCCGCGGCCGGCGGTGCGCCGCCCCGCTCGCCCCGAAAACACTCCCCACCGCCGGTCCGCCGCCGCCCTGGCCATCCCTCTAGGCCCCCCGTGCCGAGCTTTTTCTCCGGCAATCCCCACGCCACCACCCCTCCAACACCCCGCCACCGCCGGCGACCACCGCCCCCATCCTGAACCCTAAGATAGATAGTGGGGTACCTCTCCGGCGAGCCCCCCTCCCCGCTGCGGCTGGTTAATCCTTCACCCCAGCGAGCCCCCCCTGTAACGCCCACGATGCGGCTATATCTCCCACGTGTCGAGGCACGACTTAGAGGCATAACCGCATTGTGGTTTTGTCGCAAGAAGGGTGATCTTCACACAATCCCATGTAATGAACAAGAATGGGATAACAAGAGTTGGCTTACAATCGCCACTTCACACAATACATAAATTAATTCATACATCATCCAACATCCACACATGGACCGACTATGGTCAAATCCAAATGAAAATAAGATAACCCCAAATGCTAGATCCCCGATCGTCCCAACTGGGCTCCACTACTGATCATCAGGAAAAGAAACATAGTAACGACCACGTTCCTCGTCGAACTCCCACTTGAGCTCGGTTGCGTCATCTGCACTGGTATCATCGGCACCTGCAACTGTTTTGGTAGAATCTGTGAGTCACGAGGACTCAACAATCTCACACCCACGAGATCAAGACTATTTAAGCTTATAGAAAAGGATGGTGTAATGAGGTGGAGCTGCAGCAGGCACTAAGCATATATGGTGGCTAACATACGCAAATGAGAGCGAGAAGAGAAGCAACGCAATGGTCGCGAAGCTAGAAATGATCAAGAAGTGATCCTGAAACTACTTACGGTCATTCCTAACTCAAACCGTGTTCACTTCTCGGACTCCACCGAGAAGAGACCATCATGGCTACACACGCGGTTGATGTATTTTAATTAAGTCAAGTGTCAAGTTCTCTACAACCGGACATTAACAAATTCCCATCTGCCTCATAACCGCGGGCACGACTTTCGAAAGATAATACCCTGCAGGGGTGTCCCAACTTAGCCCATTATAAGCTCTCACGGTCAACGAAGGATAAACCTTCTCCTGGGAAGACCCGATCAGTCTCGGAATCCCGGTTTACAAGACATTTCGACAATGGTAAAACAAGACCAGCAAAGCCGCCTGATGTGCCGACAAATCCTGATAGGAGCTGCACATATCTCGTTCTCAGGGCACAACGGATGAGCATCCTACGAGTAAAACCAGGGCTCAATTTTCCCCAAGGTGGCCCCGCAGTCTACTCGGTTCGGACCAACACTCGAAGGAGCACTGGCCCGGGGGGGGGGTTAAAATAAAGATGACCCTCGGGCTCGCGAAAACCCAAGGGAAAAAGGCTTAGGTGGCAAATGGTAAAACCAAGGTTGGGCCTTGCTGGAGGAGTTTTATTCAAGGCGAACTGTCAAGGGGGTCCCATAAATCACCCAACCGCGTAAGGAACGCAAACTCAAGGAACATAATACCGGTATGACGGAAACTAGGGCGGCAAGAGTGGAACAAAACACCAGGCATAATGCCGAGCCTTCCACCCTTTACCAAATATATAGATGCGTTAATTAAAGAGATATTGTGATATGCCAATATATCCATGTTCCAACATGGAACCAACTTCACTTCACCTGCAACTAGCAACGCTATAAGAAGGGCTGAGCACAAGCGGTAACTTAGCCAAACAACGGTTTGCTAGGAAAGGATGGTTAGAGGCTTAACATGGCAATATGGGAGGCATGATATAGCAAGTGGTAGGTAGCGCAGCATGGCAGTAGAATCGAACAACTAGCAAAGCAAAGATAGAAGTGATTTCGAGGGTATGGTCATCTTGCCTACAAGGTTCTCAGAGTTGTCGAAAGCTTGATCCTCGTAAGCGTACTCAACAGGTTCCTCGTTCACGAACTCGTCTCCCGGCTCTACCCATAGCAAGAACACAAGCAATGGAACCACAATCAATCACGGGAAATGCACAAGCAACATGATGCAATACATGCATGATATGCGAGATATGATATGCGATGCGTATGAGTGCTCCGGAAGAAAAGGATGAACAATGCAGTAACTTGGCAAACCAAGTATGCCACCGGAAAGATGAGATGATTTCGGTCGAAATCGATATAAAGATCACCGGAAACGGATGCACGGTTTGCAAATGGCAAGCAAAACAAGAATGACACGATTCTGCGATTAACAGCATGATAGCACTTAGAATACGTCCAGTAATTATGCTACAGCACCCCAACATAGCAACAAAGCATATGGAAGTAATCTACAGGAGATGCTTGACAAAAGATGAACACTGAGCTACAGCTAGATCATACCATAACAGGTTCAAACAAGCATGTCAAAAGTGCAAAAGATATCAGCTTCACAGACTTGGTGAAAATACTGAACATGGTAGAAATAACATCAGGAAGCCATGTTTAGAGCAAGCAATCAACATGCTTCAGGAATCTAACATAACAAAACAAGGCATGGCATGATTCTAATAAAAGCATATAACAAAAGTCCCTTACTGACCATGAGCCAAAAAGGATCAGAAGATATGATGGCACCCATGTAAACATAGCAAGTTCCATTAACAGGTTTCAGACAGCAGAAAACAGAACATGGCATTAACAGCATTATGAAGGCATCTTTGTGAGCTAGATTCACGCATCACAAAGCAATGCATGACAAAACAAGCATACCTACAGAAAGATGGAATGTTTATGAATCTATCCATGGCAAGAGAAAGTTCATAGCATATATGGATCAACTACAACAACCTTGGCAAAATCTAATATCATGTTAACAATCTGCCAGGAACATTTTATAGCAAAAGTAGAGCAAGATTAAGGCATGCTAGGGCACTCCATAATTGAAAAAAGAGGCATGGATGGATAGAGCACAACTATATCTACAAAACATCCTTACTGAACATGCCAAAAAGAAGCATGGATCTCACTGTAGACACATGGATACATGGCAACAAAATAACAGAAGTCACAGACTTAGCCAAATTCTAAGTCTCTGAAAAACAGAAACATCACGAAGCCTAGTTTGCATGCTTGTGCTAGTCACCACATAGATCACAAAAATACATGACATATACCTCTGTAAATATGGCATGGCATATATCAAAACACCTGTAGATCTCATGCCCATAAGATGCACACATCAAATGTAGCAAAAATAACAAAACACCAAATTCTGATAAGTAACAGCAGTAAACATCATATAGCACTCTTGCACCAGAGATTTGGGCATCAAGATGGACTCAAACAAGCATGGCACAATGGAACAAAATGAAGAGCATCTCGAGGCGAACATTTCGATATATCATTCACGCTAAACAAAGCAGTATGCCATGAGATATGATGTGATGAACACGAGCACATAATGTGAAAATAATCGGGACTTGGGAGGATTTCGAGGGGGGGGAGTCGACCTCGTTTTGGATCGGGATCTGGCGCGGCTCGGTTGAGCTGGCCGGAGCTTGTTCGCCGGAGACGGAGACGGTGGTAGCCGGCCGGAAGGACGAGGGAGGTCGGGGCCGGCCGGAGGAAGCCGGAGAGGGGCGCCGGAGTTGCGGGGCGGCGCGGGCGGAGGAGCTCGCCGGGGGAGGCGGCGTCCGGGCGCGCGGCGGAGAGGCGGCCAGGTCGCCAGAGCGGCGGCCGAACGGCGACGGGCGGCGGCGGCGTCCCGGGCCGCGGGGGCCGGGAACGGGCCGAGCGGGCTTCGGCGGCGCGCCACGTGGCGGCTCCCGGTTGGTCGGGCGCGGTGGCGGGATTCGTCCGGCGCCGGGCGGACGTGTCCGGGGCGCGGAGGGAGCGGTGGCTAGGGTTTGATCTGCGAAAATTTCGGGGGGGATCACCTATTTATAGCTAGAGGGAGCTAGGAGACTCCAAATGGAGTGCGATTTTCGCCCACACGATCGTGATCGAACGACAGAGAGCATGGAGGTGACTTAGATGGGTTATTGGGCTGTTAGGAGGGGGGTTTGCTGCAACACACAACAGACCTTTGCGGTTACCCGGTTAACCGTTAGAGCGTCAAACGACCTCCAAATGGAACGAAACTTGACAGGTGGTCTACCGGTGGTATACCAAGGCCACTTGGCAAACCTCGGTCCATTCCGAGAACGTTTAACACCCGCTCACGAAAAGAGACAAGAGGGGGTGCGCCGGTGCATGTGGGAGTGCCGGATTGCAAAACGGACAACGGGGAAAATGCTCGGACGCATGAGACGAACACGTATGCAAATGCAATGCACATGATGACATGATATGAGATGCATGACATGAACAAAATGCAAAACGAAAGAAAAAACCCGACCACGAAGGGAATATCATAACACATAGCCGAAAATGGCAAGAGTTGGAGTTACAAATATGGAAAGTTACATCCGGGGCGTTACACCCCCACCCCTGAAAATCGACTGACCCAAAAGTCGATTCAGTTTGTTGAAGTGTAGCTAAATCGGAGCAGCATCGCAAGCAAGAGCAAGAGCGAGAGCAGCAGCACGAGCAAGAGCAATAGCAAGAGCAGACCAGGCAGGGGACCGAGAGCAAGAGCAGAGCAGCAGCGCGAGCGAGAGCTAAAGCAGCAGCAGCTCCTACTGATGTGGACGTCGCCGCCGAGGGAGCGACGCCGTGGAGGAAGTGGCCGGCGACGCCGCCGTGTCGGCTCGGGACCGAGCGCCGGCAGCACCATGAGATCGAATCAAGAAGAAAATGCGGCGATTAGTGTACAACCTCTTTGGTGGCGCCGATTAGGCCGCAGCTTCATCCGAGGAAATGGTGATGATGATGCTCTTCCAGCGGTGCAGGTGAAGACGGCGGTGTGGGAATGGAGGTGGCGCGAAAGATGAGGGGAACGTCGGGGCAGCCCCTTGGAGGTGGAGGACAAGGTGGCTGAACCGGCGGGACAATGAGATCGACGACGGATCCTCATCCGGTACGGTGGATGAGGGACGTCGAGGTGTTGCTGTGGACGACGTCGTCGGGGAAGAGGCTCCGGCTGGGTGGCGGACGAAGCAGGGTGTGGGGTTTCGTCGCGGGTTTTCGCGGCCTCGGTGTACGAATGGGTGGGCGGATGGGATGGCAGTGGGGAACCATGGCTTAGAGACGCGCTTGTCCGAAATGTGGGGTAAGTTACGAAAGTACCCCCACCGATTTGAGGCGGTTCTTTCGGTTCAGGGGTACCACGAGCATTTCGCGTGTCGAGATTTCACAGGAGGTGGGAGTTTTCGCGCGCGTTGTAATTTCGGAATAGCAAGGCGCGGGTTGAGATGGAGGGAGTTGTCGGAGCACAACGAGACAAAGATATATCTTAAATATTTCGGGCTAATAAGGCGCGGGTTGAAATTTCCGGACAAGCCTAACGTGTACTGTACCAAATCAATGCGCACTACAAATGTCATTCAAAACTTTGAATTCATGTTATGTTCAATTAAAATATTTCGCTACGTGTATAATGCATGCAACCTACTACTCAAATGAACGTTTTAGTGCATTCCAAACGTATATACTACCGCTTCAATATGAACTAAATTTGAATTCGTTTCTCTATTTGAATAAGATCTACAGTAATGATTGTTGTGAAGTCAAAGCATTTGAATTCATTTCTCTGTTTTAATAAGATCTACAATCATCATTATTGTCAAGTTTAACCATCGTTTGTGTATTATCTTCACAACACACCACATGATTAGTCTCGAGTTACATATGAACTATGTGTACTATATGAACTCGAACTAGATTTTTTGAATCCACTTTATTTTGATTTCAAATCACATTACATTTCTAGCTCTAGCTAGATCTTCATAATCTAAACCATGCCTCATATGTATAATGTGTTTACCACATTATGTATGGTGCCCCGCCCCCCTACGCCTACAAGTATTTAGATGTGAGTTGCAAACACCACACATTGCGACAAATTCAAATAAAATGTGAGAATGTTCGATATATAGTATTGTTTAGATTGTTCGATATTTAGTTGTAAGCTGCAAACGCCACACATTATCACAAATTCAAATAAAATGTGAGATTGTTTGATGTATAGTATGGTTTAGATTGTTCGGCATTTAGCTGTGATTTGCAAACGCCATGCATTATCACATTATGGTATAACATGTGCACAACACGTGTATCACCGCTATATTCATGCATGCAATGTTTAAAACACTATGATCTCCTATTCAAATATATGAATCCGCTTTCATATCAAATTATGATCTTTGTTAGTCTCTTACACCCACACAATCCTCTAACCTTTGTAGCTACCACTAACTTTCTCTCGTGCATGCACATGCCCTCCTCGCCCTCCCCCTCCCTCGGCATTCTATCCACTGGGCACATTAATTTTTTTCTTTAGATCGTTCTCCCAGAGTCTCCACAACTCCTTTCCGACACACACCGATCGATAAACCTCTCCAGCGATGCCTGCCTACAACATACACACACACCTTCAATCTCCTCCTTTATGTGTCCTTGCCTCATGTCTCTCATACGGTCAGACACACGTGTAAACTCTCGCCCCTCTTTTCATCGATCTCACAACCGCACACTCCTCCCCCTATCTAGCTAGTAGTTGGGCCTCTCGCACCACCTCCTAGCTCCATTCTCTTTGTCTATCCGTCTCGCTGGGCCTTATTTGCCTCTAACAAATGGACGTACACCGACTGATCTCTCGCTATACATATAGCTAGCTAGGTCCTTATAACTCGTTTTTACCCACACATCAGTCGATCTACCTCATTAGTTGTGTCTCTCCCTTCCTCCGACAAACAACAATTGATCTACCGATCTAGTTAGGTTTGCTTACCAAACACATGGTTCCCCTTCATCATCCATGGATGCGTCCCGACAGATCTATCACGCACAGGCACACACAGAAACACATCCCCACTCTTATTGATAACATTGCAGTCCACGCTCAGTTTGTCTAGTAGGCCTCTCCCACCATCTTCGAGAAGCAACTCCATCACCCATCCAGCACTCTACCCCTCTCCCTCCCTCTCCCTCTCCCTCTCTCTCCTCTCTCTCTCTCTCTGTCCCATCATATTTCCCGTCCTTCAGTTATGTATGGATGTCGACCGATCTCCCTCAAGACATAGCTGGGTCTCTCCTTCTCAACACATATACGAGTCATTCTACCTCTATAGTTAGGCCTCTGCCTACCCCTCCACACACCGATACATCGAGTGCTCTAGTCATGTCTCCCTGCCACACACAAACTTGACATGTGCCCTCTAACGTTCCGGTAGGCCAGTCGCCCTATATCTTTGACTTGCACACACACACAATTTCGATGGCTCTCTTCATCGATCTCGCACCCACCCACTTGATCCTCTCTTCTACTCTATCAATAACTATGACCCCTCCCTCTCTTCTCGTGGATTGCCCGGCCCTCTATGTATGATATGGATAGGCCTCCATTTCACACACATTGCATGCAAAATTTTGTTTGAGATGTCATCGACACATATTCCCACAAATAATTCACGAAATCAACCCCCCACCCCACCCCCACCCCAAAACAAAAACACTCACGAACACGGTTTGTATCTCTCTCACACACCCACGTAGGTGGGGGACGTGCACGAAGAGAAGAGGTGCATGCACGACGCACGTACTCCCGTCTCTTTCCCAACCACACCCGCGCGGGTACACGGTGGAGCTCATTTCTGTACGAAAAAGGCAGCCCACGTGGTAATTTGGCACGTGTACTGGTTGTCCACTTGGTGGAGGGAGGATCGTCTACCACGGGTGAACAAACAAATTGCGACTTGACGTGTTATGTTAAAAAAAGAGGCAAACCATGTGGGGCCTACCTTAGAGGCAAGGCTCTATACACTGAAGTACTTTTGATGTGTCCCATCAACTCGCAGAACGAGGAGAAGCTTGCTTAGTACGCCGTCTCCCCCGCCCACGGGCGCGGTGGCTCGCAGGATGAGGTGAAGCTTGCTCCGCCTTACGCCCGCTCCCTCGCCCATGCGTGCGGTGGCTCGCAGGACGAGGAGAAAAATTTACTACTCCTTCCGTTTACTCCTCGTCCCTACTACCTTGGTTATAGAGATTATATCATATTGTTTGGAATATATATGTCCTTTAGTAGATTTCAATATGAACTACTAGTACATACTCCAAACACTGATGTATATAGACGTATTTTAGAGTGTAGATTCACTCATTTTGCTCCGTACGTAGCACTCTCCCTCGACCCTCGCCCACGTGGTGGACGTGCGGCAATTCATTCGGTCTCATATAGCCAAAACGATATATACTGCACTACCATTATTGCTCGACTTCCCGAAGAGGCGAAGAGCCAATCGCAAGGTTAATACTTTGGAGATGCCAAGCGCAAGGTTATAGGAGAACGAGTAGTAGGTGCCGCGTCATTTATAAATAAAGTTTTTTTTTCTTCAGTGGCATGTACGCAATATGATAGGTTCATATGGAGAGAAAAGGAAACCACTCCACTATATACATAGTCAGGACGGGCCAGCCTACACGGTTGCTTGCTGGGGTTGCTCTCTTCACACTCTCTCGCACAAAACGACTGTGGCCACATCTCTAACATCCCGGCGGATCACGTCCGCTTGGGGAAGGGGTGGATGCTTAGTGTAGATGCGGTGGCCGTCGCCGACGGCGAAAACCCACTGTCGGCACGTCCCGATCAGGGGTCCCCGCCGTTCTCTCTCACAAAGCCGGTGAGGTTGCCTTCGTCCCTTGCTCACTGCCGCGACGTGGGTACTTGCCGCCTCCCGCCGCCCTCCTCAAGGTTGAGCTACGTCCCTCAGGTACAACTCCCTTTACAGCCGGCTTGCACCACTGCTCCAGCTGCCCACATCACTCCCTGCGGATATTTCTCTACTTCTTTGCCCCGCACATACCTCTACTGGCTTCTACGTACTGTATTTGTGATGAGTTTATGTCTCATCAACTAGTCCCAGTAATCTTATTCTAATCACGCTTCTTCAATTTCTTTGCCACAGGGATGCTCATCTCGATTTTGGTGAAAATGCACAAAATGATCCGATGGTCAAAAGGTTGCAAACTTCATTTATTAGGAAGCTCGAACGTTGCCAGCAAATTGAAGCCTGGTCAGGGTTCACGGTCCAAGGGCTAGGGACTGCATGGATTTTTTTTCTTTAGCTGCCTCTGTTCCAAAATAAGTGTCAACATTAGTAGTAGTACAACTTTGTACTAAAGTTTGCACAAAGTTGAGACACTTATTTTGGAACGGAGGGAGTACATATTTGCTATGATCTGTCAATCATTGAGATGCAATAGCATGCATGTTAGTCTCCTTTGTATTTGATGAAATGTTGCAACGGGCAACCTTGGACGCAAGATACATGTAACAGAAGCTGGAAGCTTCATAGCATTGTACAAATTTATCTCGCTGATAAATTACAGTACGTACTATACTAGTACTTCCTCCGTTCCTAAATATAAGTCTTTGTAGAGATTTCACCATGAACCACATGCGGATGTATATAGATGCATTTTAAGTGTAGATTCATTCATTTTGTTCCGTATGTAGTGGAATCTCTACAAAGACTTATCTACTAGTAATAGCTAGCCCCCACTACTAGGAATTCTCTATCCTCTCCTTGAGCCACATCATCAAAATTGATGTAGCCGTTAGATGAAGTAAATCAGTCCATAATAGCCGTCTGATCTAGACGTTGAGAGGCTCCGCACTAAGCCACATGCAAGCATGCAGAAATACCATGGCACATGCATGTGAGTGGGTTTTAAATCACATCAACATGTCTGCATGCAAGCATGCACCGGTAGCATGCATGTAAGTGAGCTTTTAAGTCCCATTAACATGTCAAAAAGAAAAATATAATCCCATTATGCAGTAGGAGTTGGCTGATCTTTTTTCCTTACGTGGGATGATCTAAATGATGATGGGAGTTTATTTAGTTTGGCTACCACATTTGTCATGCGGTTATAGAGTTTTTTTAGTTCTATGAAATCGATAATTTTGCGCAGAGAGATATACCGCTGTTCCGCGGCAACGCGCGGGGACTCATCTAGTAATATTTAGGAACGGAGGGAGTACTATGTAAAGAGTTAGGTGTCGCACAGTGATAGTGTGAGGTGGGCCATGTAATCACTGAGCCTGCGTGTTTTCACTGCTCTTGCACGCCTCCGCTGTAAGAATGGAGAAAACTGTAATCTAGTAGTAGTACCTCCTTTCGCCGAAAGCGTGGGACATCCAGCAGTCCTACCACCTCAGTAATAAAGACCAATGAGCCGTCAAATCACAGAGACCCAACAGTAAGTTGGACGGACGAAGCAACCATCACTCTTGCGCCAGTGAGAGGTCGCGTCCGCTCTGCCCGGGCATGAATGCAGATCCGATTCTTTGGAGCGGTGCTGATCGTTTCGGGCGGGAAGCGCGCGGGCGATGGAGGGGCTTTGGGTGGGCCAGGCTGGTCAGGAGCGGGCATGGCAGCTGTCCGCATGTCCCTACCGGACATGCCCGGAAACGAGAGGATGCACCGACTCTCGCGGCTAAAATCGTACACTACAACATCTCTCTGTAGGAGTAGGTCGATCTGTCGCTCTCTCTAACACACACATGCTGTTAAACACACACACGCACACGCACGCACCTTGGTCCCGTTGCACCTTCTAACGTGACTTATTACACCTAGACGGAGGGAGTAGTAAGTATACGAGATACGGTGGCACACTGACTTAAGTCGAATACAAGTGCCCAAAATTTGTGTGCATGTTATAATAAGGATTCACTTAAAATAGTATGTGAGCGAACAGAGGGATCAATTGGACAGTGTTCCCGAGCAGTAGCGAGATGTGTGAGGTAAGATACACCGCTGGCGCTTTTAATTTTTCTTATTAATTTGTTTGTTTCACCCTCTGACTGGTGGGACCCAATGTACTACGTGGAGAGAGGTAAGGTGACTAAGGCTGCATTATTTCTGCACCACTGTGGATAGTCTTACCATCAAAGCCACATGACACGATTATGATTGAAATCCCAATGACTCCCACACACACAAAAAAACACGGCATGCTTGTCACACGAATGCAGGAATGTATAAAAGGTTATTTCCCTCTCGTTGAACATAACGGGAGGGTTGTGTAGTTGATTAGCCTGTTCGCTCATCAAACTTGAGGTCTCGGGTTCGATAACTACACTTGAGCATAATTTGTGCCAGGAGGATTCTTTGACTGGTCAAAATGTTTTCTAGGGTTTGCACGCTTCACACTCTCTCTCCAGTATATATATACACGCTGGAGCCTCAGCGCTTGTAGTTGCTCTCTTCACACTCTCTCGCCCTCTCCCGCTGGAGCCTCAACGCTTGTAGTTGCTCTCTTCACACTCTCTCGCCCTCTCCAGATCTAAACAAGACTTCGTTGGCCTCTCTCTCCCCTCTCTGCTGCTCAAAGAGCCGGCAGGATCCGTCCACCGGGAAAGGAAGGAGGCTTAACACTGTCGCCGTCGGCGAGGGACTACCGGCGCAGCTGTTCACTTTCCACCCAGCGGCAGCGCGGGAGGGCCTCCGACCCCTTCTTCTTCGCCACCGTCCCGTCGCCCACCGAACCACGCCCCAAGAACCTGAAGGTATAATTTACTTACTCCACATGCATTGCTCTAGCTGCATGTATACCATGAATCTAGGATGTGGTTCAAAGAGGAAAGGAGTTGGGGAAAGTAGTGGGAAAAGTTGTATATAGCATGAATCTAGGACGTGGTTCAAAGAGGAAATGAAGGGGGAAAGTTGTATAGCATGAATCTAGGACGTGGTTCAAAGAGGAAAGGAATGGGGGAAAGTAGTGGGGAAAGTTGTATCGCATAAATCTAGGACGTGGTTCAAAGAGGAAAGGAAGGGGCGAAAGTACTAGTTCAAAAAGGAAAGGAAGGGACAAGGCTGTAGAGTTTGAGCAGGACTAGATTTGCTGCGCTCACATAGGGAAAGGTGTCTAAAGATAACAAAACTAGGACCAACACAAATATGCTCCTTGATTGTTTGTTCTTTGTTGCAACAGACTGTGCATGACCACAGTACATCGGTAGATGCACATGGTGCTGGTGCGTCCACTGTCCTGTGCAACTCATTAGCTGTTGTTAATCTAAGGCCCTGTTTGGTTAAAAACTCCCTAGTCCCTACCTGCTTGGTTCCAGGGACTAAACATGGACTAGAGGTTATTAAATGACATGCTAAAGGACCATGTTACCCCTACTAATGAACTAATAGAGACAAGGTGCGATGCGTGGCAGGGGCAACTGTTGGAAAAAGTCCCAAAAAGACTCCCTCAGGGTCTTCTTTCTTTAGTCCCAAATGCCCACTTTTAGTCCCTAAAAGTCCCCCCTGTTTGGTTTAGATGGGACTGACACGGAGTTTTTTTAGTCCCTACACCAAAATGTCCCTGTAAACAAACACCCTCTAATAATGCTGCTGGAAAATTGATGCAATGCCACAGTTAAAAGCAAATTACATGTTTAACGAATTTTATTGTTAATATAATCTCTATGTTAATATTAATCAATGCCACCGTTTGAGAAATGCTACTGTCTTGCTTTCTTTCCCATTTAGATAAGGTAGATGCTTCTTTTTGTTGGCTTCTGTGTCATCCACCGTTATTGACCACTAATTGTTTCCTTTGCACCTCTGTGTAAACAGGGTTATCTACTTCACCTCGTTGCCATTGTGACCTTTTGTTGCACTGCACAAAACACTTTTGTTTTAAGAGTGTCTTGTGCAGTTCAACCAAAATGTCACACCGACAATGTTGCTTGATTGCTTGATCTTAGTGGAACTGCACAAGAGGAGATCTTACTTCCTATCCGTGAAGGCGAATTTGGTTCAGATCTTCTTCTTGTGAGTTGTTTGAATTCCGCATCATGAGAGGACAGTACTAGCCTTCTTTCACATGATTCTGCAGTGTGCTTTCATATGTTGTGCTACTTGTACGATAATGTTGCTTGATTTTAGTGAACTGCACAAATGGAGACAAGACTTCCAATCTGTATGTGCACCGTAATATCCCATTGAGGTAAGATAAGGATATTTCACAACTGCTGGCCTGTATTTTGCCACTTTCATCAGAAAATTAAGTTTAGTACTATACTTGTGCTCCCTAATTGACATGCCAAATCTTACATTGAAGGCGAAGCTTGTCTGTTATTGAACCAAGTGATGAAGGGGAAGAACAAGCGGAAGAAAAACAAAAATCAACTCCCGGTGCTGTATCGAAGCACTGGAACTGTGATGACACAAGTAATGATAAAGTTTTGCATCTTAATTTATTGCTATGGCTGGAACGAGCAATTGTTTTGCCACTGATTTGATGCCACTCTTAATGTAATATGTAATTATCTCTACTTGTGCAAACAGGGATCTTCTTTGAAGATACCATATATTTTAGTGGAACTGCACAAGAAGATGTTGGAAACATTAAACTAATCGAGGAGTATATAGTAAGCATGGCCACCACCGTAGATAGCAACAGATGGTTTCGGAGAAGTGCTTCATCTGTATGCTCTACACAATAAGCCTCCTGACAAAGGTTGGTACTCGCCCACTGATTTCATCCATATGATTGAGCTTTGTCATCTCTATTGGTGTTGTGCTACTATTTAGATACTGTCATGAAAAAGTGGTATTGTCCTTGAGAAGTGCTTCATTTGTGCTGTTTTAAATATTTCCTTTCCTTTTTTCGAGCAAACAGGGATGCTAGCATTTAGTAGTCCTCTTGTCTTTGCACAACAGGATCATCTTCCTCTGAAGAAGAATATGGAGTACGTGAAGTGACTAGTTCCGATTATGCCAGGATGAAGAAGCCCTGTCTATCTTCTCATCAGAAGGAGCAGTTGAAGGATGGTTACATTACTCCCCACAAGACCAAACTAACTTCAGCTCAGAAGGACTGACAAATCTCCATTTTTTGCTGTGATGCGCGAGTACAATGTTGTTCTAGGATTTCTTCTGGTGAGTTCCATTTTTCTAAAAGTGTGCTCTACATGGACCATGTATGTGCCTGTTGAAACTGTCAATTCATAGTACAGTTTGCTTTATACTAATCACTTTTTTGTATTTGTGCAAACAGGGGTGCTCAGCTTGATTTCAATGGGAACTGCACAAAATGTTCATGAATACATCGAATCATTCATTTCCACCACAAGAAAGGAGGTGCCGATAAGTTCAAGGCGTTGCAACATATAAGGGCGAAATCATACAAGCTACGCGCGAATTTGGTTGATTTTGGTGGAACTGCACAAAAAGAACAGCTGGTTTATTTAGCACGAGGTGCCATGTCAATGTCCGAACTGATGGCAAACCCTGCCCATTCCACAATCGTAGGCATTTGATATTTTGGAATGGGACAACCTTGTCAAATTTTGCTCATTGATTTTAGCAAGACATGCGTTTGATATTTTCGAATGGGACGCCCTTTGCTGTCAGCAGCGTCGATCAATTTTTTCTTTATTCTTTAGTTGTGAAGTAAATATTGCCTCTGACATGTGAGTCGCTGAGATGCATAATCATCGATTGTTTTGAATGTTCTCTATGAATTGCCAGGCCTGTGTGTTTGATTGCAATGTACAGAAACGCTAAAAAGCTGCTCAAACTCTTTGTACTCCTTCTGTTCCTTTTTACTTCGCACATTGTGAAAGTGCGTACTTTTTTGTATAAGATTGGTCAAAGTAGAGATACTTTGACTGCAGACAAAACTTGTATGCACGACTAGAAAGGACCGGAGGGAGTACATGTGAAACTGCTGCAAACGAGGTGATCACCCTGGGAATAATGCTAGTACGTATTGTTTTGCATGTTCATCCAATGCCAGTGATACAGGAATTCGAACTAATCGAAATAAATTCATTCATACACGGTCGGATTTCATATAAACATGCCGGATTTCATTACATTCATACATTCTTCAACTAAAAAGGGGTGCGCTGGAGGTATAATTAATTAACCGAAGCTACCCACCTGTGTCCCGCTGAGCCGAACAGAAGCTTCACTGACTTAACTGTAGGTGCAGTTGCGTAACTGACATGTGGCCTGTTGGGCCCACATGTCAGTCAGCCAACTGCACCAGCAGATAAGTAGAAGCAGCGTTCTTCTCCAGCGCAGCTCTCCGACTCCATGTCGCTGCCAAGAAGCTAACCGGCCGTCAATGGGCAACCCGCCTAGCTTGGCTTCATCCGGAGGGTAGCAGCGGTGGCCTTACTTGGACCCGAGCGGCGGCGACCTACCGTGTTATACTCTTCCTCGTTTTTTGTGTGGCGCGGCCTCGTTGGCAGCGGGGCGGAGCCTCGGCGGAGCCGGCGATGTCCTCTGTCTCGTTGCCGGCGGGCGGTGCCTCAGCGGAGCGGTGGAAATCCTCCCCCACGTCGCCGGCAGGGTGGGGCCTCGGCTGAGCCGGCGATGTCCTCTGCCTCGTTGTTGGCGGGGCGGGGCCTCGGCGGAGCAGGCGGTGTCCTCTGCCTCGTTGTTGGCGCCGCGGGGCCTCGGCGGAGCAGGGCCTCGTCGACGCCAGCGAAGCGGGGACTCGTCGAAGCCGGCATTGTCCTCTGCCTCGTCCTCGGTCTCGCCAAACAGCGCCTCGCCCGCTTCATCGCCCTCTTTGCTAGCCTCTTTGTAGGCGGCCGCAGCCTCCGCCACCCGCATGCGGTACCGCCAGCACTCGAGGCGGCCCTTGCGGGCAGAGCGGTACGAGTCGAGCAGCGCCTCCTGCTCCGCCCACTCCGCGGCGATCTGCTCCTCCGCCTGCAGGTGCTCCTGGAGGAGATGGTGGTTGTAGGCGGCATCGGCCTGCGCCTCTCGGAACTGCTCCTCACGCATCTGCCTCACCCTGTCCATATATTGTGCACGGGCCTCGCCGATGGTCATGGTGCAATACACCGGCAAGGATGGCGCGGAGGAGGGGGTTGGCGCCGGATCGTCGACTACCATGTTCTCCATTGGGACGTCGTCGTCCTCCGGCTGCCTGCCGGCCAGCCGGTTGGCAGCAATGGCTGCCATCTCCTTGTGATCCGTCGTCCGCCCGCCCTGGAGAGCGCTGGAGTGCGAGGAAGCCATGGTGGGCAGTAGTGGTGTGGACAGGAGAAAGGGAACGAATGCGGATGAATGCGGCTATGGCCGGCGTAGCAGTTTATATAGCAATGGTGGGCGGGCGGAGGGGCGGACGTGTGGCGCCGGAGTAGCCGCCTCGGCAACCGCGTATCATTAATGTGGGCGGCAGATGGACGGACGGACGGCAGTTGTGTCGTTTGAAGGGGGAGCAATCGCCTGCACCGGGAAGCGGGGCGGGGGCGCTGACTGTTTCGGGCGGAAAGCGCGCGCGGGCGAGGAGATGACTTTACTTGGAGAGGATGACAATGGGGACCCACCAGGTCCATAGCCTCACGTACGCAAGTGCCTCCTTATTATATATATATAACTATAATTTATTTTGCTTCCTCCTGGTTTCCTGACATCACGGTCCCACACCATTGTCAACCTATGCAGTAGTCAATAAACGAGAGAATTGCACAAGAAGCGGCCGACAGCTGGGACCAAGCAGCTCGAGCAGTATTTGTGTTTTTGAGGTGTGAGCACTGCAGAGTTTTTCGATGTTTAGCCCAGATATTAATTTTTCTCCTCTGAACAACAACGAAAACATCGCTGCAGGTATTAACTGGGCGGGCTGTGGCCCGTCTAGCCCAGGCCAGATATCCAGCCCAGATATTAAATTTTTCAAGCTGAAAATGGCTAGCCCAGCTATACTTTTTTTAGGAATACCCAAGCAAGGTCAAGTTGTTATTCTCCGCCCCGCTGGGCTGCAAATCTTTCCTAGGAGGGATGCATTAGGCTTAACAAGAAAATGGGCTTTAAGAAATAATAAATGGGATGTAATTATAAAAACTGGGCAGTAACTATAAAAAATGCACCAAACACGTGATTACTTTATAAAATATTATTTTTGGATATTGAAAATTTTAATTTCATTAATTGTTGCGAGCGCAATGTTTCGTTGGATTTTTACGTAATATAAATTTATATTGAAATTGTATTTAATCTGACTAGAAATTTCGGGATAAAAATATTTCGGATCCCATCAAAATGTGGGAAATTTTATTGAATTCTGTTTTGAACGGTTGGTTGAAATGGGCTGTACTTTTAACAAACTGTAAATGGGCTGTAGTAAATTCCATTAGAATTCAAAAATGGGCTACACATTCTTACAAATCTCAAATGGGCTATAAGTTCTCTGCCACACACTTCTGGCCTTACTAAGTTGACGCGTCCCCTAAAAAAACAGAGTTGACGCGTATGCAAGGCTTTGTCAACTTATAGTCAACACACGGTTCTAGCAGCAGTGGCCGTTGGATGTCCATCCAACGGATGCCGTGCTTCTTCTTCAATCTCGGATATTCTAGCTTCACCCGCCCAAAAAATGATTCCTCCCCCTGACATCTGGGGCGCACCGTTTCGGAAGCTGACCTGTGGGCCTACTAAGTTGACGTACCAAGGGCTTTGTCAACTTAGTCAATATAAACGATTCTAGCTGCAGTGACCGTACGATGTCCATCCAACGGCCGTCGTGGTTCTTCAACCTCTGGTCTTCTTGCTCCAGCCGCGCAAAGCAGCACCGGTCGTGCCGCCTGCTCCTGCCTCCCGTGGCTGGCTGTGCTGCCACGGAGGCCTCACCGCCCCTACTACTCCCACCGCTGGCCAGGCCATCCCTCCACTCACCCACACCCCCTGTTATTCTGCGGCGACGGCAGCGTAGCCGAACCAGTAAACCCTCGTACTCCTCTCCATGTGTGCATCCACTGCCGCGTCTTCCCCGGCTCCACGTCGTCCCCTTCCTAGGCCTCGCCGTCGTCCACCGCCCTGGTGCTCTCGGCGCGGCGTGGTCAACGTGGTCAAGGAACGACTTCCATCGGACGTGGACTGTACGTGGAGAGGCTGACGGCTGGGTCCACGGCAGCCGCAAGGTAGTGCCTCCTTATTACGCGCAAAATAATTATTCCTCCACCTGACAGCGGGGACCCACCGGACGGGCCACCGTATTTTGCAAAAAAAATGATTCGCCCCCTGACTGCTGGGACCCACGAGCTACATCTTCGCACGCAAGGAAGTGCGTCCGAAAAAAATGATTCGCCCCCTGACTGCTGGGACCCACCAGCTACTTCTTCGCACGCAAGGAAGTGCGTCCGAAAAAAATGATTCGCCCCCCGACTGCTGGGACCCACTAGCTACACCTTCGCACGCAAGGAAGTGCGTCCAGGCAAAAAAACGATTCACCCCCCTGACAGCTGGGACCCAGCAGCTACACCTTCGCACGCAAGGAAGTGCGTCCGGGCAAAAAAACAAAACGATTCGCCCCCCTGACTGCTGGGACCCACCAGCTACATCTTCGCAGGCAAGGAAGTGCCTGATAGTCGGGACCCACCTGGTCGAAGCGTATGTAGCGTTGTCATTCTGGCCGCGAACGTGTACGTACATACTGGTCGATGTAGAGGCGCGCACGTGTCGTAGTAGAGGCGCGCACGTGTCATAGTAGAGGCGCGCACATAGCATGTACACGTACGTACAGCGGCCAGGGTGCAAGAAAGAAAATACGGCCACGTATGTGTACATACGGGCAGGGTCTCGAACGCCTACTCGCGCATAGGTACGGCCAGGGCTCGTGTACATGGCTGGGTCGGAACGGAGAAACAACATCGTCGTCGTGTTCATGGGGAGGCAATGGAATGCGTCGTGTTCATGGGGAGGCAACGGAATGCGTCGTGTTCATGGGGAGGCAACAGAATGCGTCGTGTTCATTGGGAGGCAACGGAATGCGTCGTGTTCATCGGGAGGCAACGGAACGCATGGGAGCCAACCGGCTGGGTCGGAACGGAATGTGTGGTCGTGTTCATCGGGAGGGCTTGGACGGAACAGGCGATGGAAACGAGGCCTGGCGTACCGCAGAACGGAGGAAATAGACCTCCTACGTTCGGAACGGGGTCCTGTTGATCGGGAGCGGTGTGGCGTACCGCAAAATAGAGGAAACGGACCTCCTACGGTCGAAATGGGGGTCCTGTTGATCGGGAGGGGTGTGGCGTACCGCAAAACGGACGAAACGGACCTCCTACGGTCGAAACGGGGGTCCTGTTGATCGGGAGGGGTGTGGCGTACCACAAAACGGATGAAACCGACCTCCTACGGTCGAAACGGGGGTCCTGTTGATCGGGAGGGCTGTGGCGTACCGCAAAATAGACGAAACGGACCTCCTACGGTCGAAACGGGGGCCCTGTTCATCGGGAGGGGTGTGGCGTACCGCAAAACGGGACTCCACGGGATACTGTTCATCTCCACCGTCGACCTCCTCCAGCCTCCACGGGCTACCGTCGACCTCCTCCAGCCTCCACGGGCTACCGTCGACCTCCTCCAGCCTCCACGGGCTCCTGTTCATCCAACCTCCACCACGCGCTACTCCACCGGCTACTGTTCAACCACCCCTCCACGGGCACCCCTCCACCGTCTACTGTTCATCCAGCCCTCCACACCACGGGGTCCTGTTCAACCAGCCCTCCACGGGCACCCCGCCACCATCTACTGTTCATCCAGCCCTCCACCACACCACGGGGTCCTGTTCATCCAGAGGCAACGCCACCGCTCACTGTTCATCCAACCCCCCCCCCCCCCCCCCGCAACGCTCACTGTTCATCCAATCGATCGGCTTTAGTTAGCAGAAGTAGCGAAGGAATCGCTCGATCGGGTTCAGTTAACAGCCATCGATCGATCGCTCGGGTTTAGTAACGCGTAGCCTGCAGTGCAATCGCCCGGGTTCAGTTACAGCCCAACGCCTCGCTCGGGTTCAGTTAGAGCCAATGCCTCGCACACACGCGCGTACGTGTACGAGAGAAATGCGCATCGCTCGGCCCCCGACCTCCCACCGTAACCGGGAACTCCCCGAAATTTTCCTCCCCCTTGCTTCTACCACGATTTTTTCTATCATGGACGGCCCAAAGAATGTCATGCAGCTGCGTCTCCGGCCCGCCCAGGACGAAAAGCCCATTTTCTGTCATGATTTTTTGTCATAGAAGTAGGAGCCCACCACACCTATGATGATACCGGGTTTTGTCACAATTATCGTCATAGAAGTGTCATATGTATGACAGAATTTTTTTTCGTTCGGCCCAAAATGTCACGGATGTGTCTTTTTTTTGTAGTGTCGCCATACTCGATACACCCCGGAAACACCAAAATGTATTTTGATTTAAAGGAGCGTTTCTGGTGGACAGGAATGAAGAAGGATATTGCCGAGTATGTAGCCGTATGTGATACATGTCAGAGAGTGAAGGCAGAACATCTGAAGCTAGTCGGATTATTGCAGCCTATGCCGATACCCGAATGGAAGTGGGACAAGCTTGGCTTGGATTTCATCACCGGATTACCCAGGACCCGATCGGGATATGATTCTATTTGGGTAGTAGTTGATCGTCTGTCCAAAGTAGCTCACTTTATCCCCGTGAAAACCACCTATACAAGTGCGAAGTTGGCCAAGATATATATGACCAGGATTGTATGTCTGCACGGAGTTCCGAGGACCATCGTATCAGATAGAGGAACCTAGTTTACGTCAATGTTTTGGCACCAGCTGTACCAGACTTTGGGGACCAGACTAGAGTTTAGTACAGCCTTTCATCCGCAGACAGATGGACAGACCGAGAGAGTCAATCAGATTCTAGAGGACATGTTGAGAGCTTGTGCGCTAGTTTATGGATCTAGTTGGGATGATAACTTTCCCTACGCGGAGTTCTCATACAACAACAGCTACCAGACCAGTTTGAAGATGGCACCTTTCGAAGCTTTGTATGGACGAAGGTGCAGGACACCGTTGATGTGGGATGAAGTTGGAGACCGTCAGTTGTTAGGACCAGATTTGATCAAAGAGTCAGAAGAGAAAGTCAAGTTAATTCGAGATAGACTGGAGGTAGCTCAGTCCAGACAGAAGAGTTATGCCGATACCAAGCGCAAGGAGGTAGTCTATGAAATCGGAGACAGAGCATATCTTCATGTGTCACCTCTGCGAGGAGTTAAACGCTTTGGAGTCAAGGGAACGTTAGCCCCGAGGTTTGTAGGACCATACAGAGTTTTGGAATGTATGGGAGAAGTAGCCTACAAGTTGGAGTTACCCGAAGGACTATCAGGAGTTCATGATGTGTTTCACGTTTCCCAGTTGAAGAAGTGCCATGCTGAGATGGCCGATATTCCTCTGAGAGATACAGTGCCCCTGGAAGCAATTCAGTTGGATAGTGATCTGACCTACGAGAAGAAACCAGTCAGGAATCTCGAGTTTGCCAGCCGAATCACACGCAACAAGGTTATCAAGTTTTGCAAAGTTTAGTGGAGCCACCATACCGAGGATGAAGCCACCTGGGAACGAGAGGATGATCTACGGGAAGACCACCCACACCTATTTTCTAGCCAACCCGAATCTCGAGGACGAGATTCATCTTAAGGGGGGTAGGTTTGTAACATCCCAAATTTTCAATTTGGAATGTTATACATAGGTCATCATATGCATATCATATTTTATTTGCATTTTGGTAGTGATCCTAAAAATCCTAAGCAACTCAAGGACCCACGGAGAGAGTTGGGGATTTAATTATTTTCATATTTGAATTTTCTCGAATATTGAAAAGAGGATCATTTTGGTTTTAATTATTTTTCTCTCCGAAATATTTCATATTAAAATATATGAGAGGGGATAATATGACTTCTCCAAAAATAAAGAAATATTGGAGGAAAAATATTAAAATCAAATAAATAATTTTATTCGGATTTTATTGCTATTTTATTTGAATTAGAAAAAAATATGCATTTTTCAAAATTGCATTTTTAGGCCAAGAAAATGTTCACTATATTCTAAATATTCTATTTACGCGTCGAAAATTGTTTTTGACATTTTTGGATTTTTTATATTTTTATTAGGATATTTCTCGGCGGAATCGTATTTAAAAAAATGTGTTTCGGACCGACTGGGCCGAAGCCCAGCCGGCCCAGCTCGCGCGTCCCCGACCCCGAGCGGGATTCCCGGCCGCGCACGACGCTGCCGCCGTGGCCGATGGCCACCACCGCCGTCGCCCCTCCCCCAAGCCAGCTCCGCCCCCCGCCTATATATATCCCGCCAACCCTGTCGCCTCCTCTCACCACCGCTGCCGCAACGCAGCAGCAGCAGCCCGCACCGCCGTCTGCCGCCGCCGCTCGCGCCTCGCCGCTCACCGCCCTAGCCGCCAAAACCGCCGCCGCACGCCCCCGCCTCGCTGGAATCCGAGCCGCCGCCGCCGGATCTCGCCGTCCCGTTTTTTTCGGTTTTAGGTAAAAAAAAGCCGCCCGGTTTTCTTCAAAACCCTAGATCGGTTTTTTTATTTTATTTGTTCGGTTCGGTTTTTCTTCGGTTTTGTTATTTAGCGAGCATCCGCTCGTTAGCTCGTTCTTCACGAACGCGTTCGCCCGTTCGTCTCAATTAGTGGACGTTCATCCGATAGATTTTTCTTTTTATTTTCTTTTCCTGCCAGGGACCTATCCGCGATTACTTTTATCGCAGATTAGCCCCTGATCTTCAAACCCTCGTAACTTTTCAACCGCTCGTCCAAATCCAGTGAAACCAACGCCAAAATCTTCATCTCGAGCCCCTCTTTCTGTTTAATCAACTTGAGCAAGGTTTTGACAATTGAAAATTTGGTTTCAAGCAGATTTGATTTTGAAGTTCTTTTGACCGTAGTTTCAGTTCCGTAGCTCCGATTCGATTGATTCTTTTTGCAGATCGAATCTCTTCAGTTGGATATTCAGATTTGATCTTCTTATTTGAGTTTTACCCGTGCATAATTGCTGGAGTGCTTATGTATTCTATTGTTTGTTTGCGATAGAATTCCCGGAGTGCGAAGCGTGCTACTACGAGTCTCTAGGGTTTGCGGATCGTCACCAAGGCAAGTAACACATTGATCATACTCTTTCCATACCCAGTTTTTATGCATTAGTTACAATCCTCAAACACTGCATGATTAGGATGTGATTACCTTTTGGGTATTGGGAAGTAGTTGATGAGGTAGAACCTATTACCTGTTCTAATATCAAACCCTTGGGAGTTAATTCTACGTTAAGCTCATACTGCTATGCTATGCTCGTAGACGTGGATTGGGTTTGAGAGTATCCATGACAGATGTGAGATTGTTAATTAATGGTTAACTTAAGGTGGCTACTTAAATACACATCTGGGTGGATTGGTTGCGGGCACCTGGGGATATACCAGTGTTGTCCTTTTGGTTCGCCACCCAGGCTCAAAGGGATCATAAGATTATTCATGTTAGAAACTTCCATGTGCAGCCACAAGCTATTATGGGCTCTAGCATAGTTGAGTATGTTGCATGCCCTCTTTCAGTGGTGGGCTAGCAGATGTAGGGGAAAGTAGGTGTAACCGTCCACCCAGAGTAAAGAGTTAATGTTTCTGAAAGACTGTGTCTCGGTCATCTGTTTCTCAAACGCCATGTAGTGCGAGAAAATCCAACGGAGGAGATCGAGTCTTGTGGGGAAAAGTGCGCAAACCTCTGAAGAGTGTACAAACTAATCATGGCTAGCTGTGTCCCTGGTTATGGACATCTTGAGTATCTGGTACTTGAATCTTTGATTTGATCTCATCACTCTAAATTAATTTGTTGGGATTGTTAACTACTTTTTAAATTGGGATTGAGATGGGGATTTACCTTCTCAATGTTTCAACCACCATGATAGTTAAATAAAATATATTCCTTTGTGGTAGGAAAAATTGGCTTTTCGCAAAAACATTATAACTATAGAGCCTCCACCAGCCATATATGCATGTAGTGATAGTATTTATCTGTTCAATGCTCTACTGTGTTATATTGCCAGCATATTCCATGTGCCCGTTTCGGGCTACAACATATCATGTTGCAGACTTTTCAGACGAAGAGTAAGGTGCACTAGGTTATTGTCGTGCAGTCAGCTATGCCGTTGGAGTTGATGGACTCACTTTATCTTCCAAGCCTTCCGTTGTTATCTTTTAGATGGCCTTAAGCCATATTTATTGTAATAAGTTCTCTTTTGAGACATTCGATGTAATAAGTGTGTGATTGCACTCTGTTATAAATCCTTCAAGTATTGTGTGTGTCAGCATTACCGATCCAGGGATGAGACTTAAGCATAGAGATTCGACTGTTTGAGGTTGGATCGCTACACAACTATTACTATTGGAGGTTTTGAATTCCCTCTTCCTACTGTCAAAAAGAAATACGATATTCTTATTGTTGGGGACATGCATATCCCCGTTGAGGTAACCTAGTGTTATTTGAAAATTCTCTGGTTTCATGTCATTCGGAAGAAGTTTGTTAATAAGACTTGATCAACCTTGTTAATGGATTCCTTTTGATGAGCATGAGATGGATGAATTTAGAAGGCACAACTCTCTGTACCCATCTTTTACTTTCAATTATTTAGATTGAATAAAGCAAAAATAGTATTTTCGGTCTGTTTTCTGAATTATCCATGCAATAAAAATGTCCCAAAAATAAAAGTTCTCCAAATGCCCTGAAAATTTAGTATGATTGTTTTTATAATATTTTAGAATTTCTGGTGCAAAGAACACACCAGGGGGCCTCACCAGCTAGCCACAAGGGTGGAGGGCGCGCCCCTGACCTTGTGGGCCCCACGTGGCCCCCCTCCACTTATTCCAGCACCCATCCACTCCTTCCTCCAGAAAAAATCACTCCATTGCTCAAACTCGTGTTCTTGCTCATCTTGTTGCCATTTTCGATCTCCTTGCTCAAAGCCCCATTCACAAAACTGCTTTGGGGGATTGTTCTTCGGTATGTGACTCCTCCAATGGTCCAATTAGTTTTTGTTCTAGTGCTTTATTCATTGCAAAATTTTGCTACTGTGGTGACCATGTTCTTGAGCTTGCATGTCAAATTTATATGGTCCAAAGTAGTTTAGATGCATGATATAGCTTCTAGGCACTTGTAGGTGTAGTTGCTATCACTTTTATTGAGTTTGATTCACTTTTATTTTGAGTCACTAAAAATTTCAGAAACTTTTCAGAGGAAGAAAAATGTCCAGGAAAATGTATCAAGGTGGTTCCTCAAGGAAGCAAGCACTGAGGCGTGCAATACGCAAACCAGACCCTGAACTACCAAGGGAAGCTCAAGTAAAGCCGTGTGAATGGCCGTCAGATGAATTTATGGATCGTGCAGGTTTCAAGGATGAATTCTATGCGTACATACAAAATGCCGGCCTCGAGGACTTCTTATCGGACAAGTGCTTACAATATTATTATCTCACCGATTCGTTCGTGCGGAGGTTTGAGTTTTCATCCAAGCGTAATACTCATACTGTCCTGTTTGACCTTTATGATGAATCTTATACCATGGACCTAGAAGATTTTTGTGATGCATGAAAAGTTCCACAATAGGGTAGTCTTAGTGAGCCTCACAAATCTGAATATAATGATTTCCTTGCTAGCATCACTATTGGAGAAACTAGAAATATGACACAAGCCTCCATGGGGAGCATCCATTTTCCTGCCGTACATTATTTTGCTCTCTTTATAGGAAGATGCATTAATGGTAAACATGATCATAGCCACCTTTGTGGTTCAGATCTTAGTGTCCTCAAGTGTGCGGTGTTGGATGATAAACGATATAATTTAGGGGCTATTATTGCTAGGAGGTTACACCATAATGCTAAAGATGGAGATTTATTTGGTGGGATTTATGCAACTTGTTTAGCTAACTATTTGGGTGTACCTATTATAGGGTATGATATTGAGTTGCCACCTGCTTTTCTTGATTATAATGCTATGGTACGATACCAGGTTCTTCAGAGGAACGATCAGTTCCTCCAGTATCGACTAATCTTTGACAGACGGCGTGTCGTCTATGTTAGCCTTCCTGGTCCTGCTTTCTTTAACTTTCAGGCAAATGGGAGATATTTTATAACTAGAGAGGAAGCAAACAAGTATGAGAGGACAGCGGAGTCCGCTCGTCTTCAGGAGGCAGCTCGCCTAGCGGTAGCTACCGCAGCACAGTACGACCCCAACTATGATTCCGGATATCATCCAAGCCAGTGGTGGACGTAGACCAACTTAGGCCAAAAACCTAAGCTTGGGGGAGTACGTATTTCTCACCGACATTACATTCATGTTCACACACTCATTTCAGTTGTCGGTGTTCATACCTTTTCATTGTAATATCCATGTTAGTTTATTTTGTTTTCCCGCTTTCTTCTTGTGTGTTTGATAAACCTTAAGAAAACCAAAAAAAATAGTTGTAGTTAGTTTACTTTCTATGCATGCTTAGTTGTAGTATTAAAAGAAAACCCAAAAAGATTTCTCGTTCTTGTTTTGCTTGTTGGGAGCTTTCTCGTGTAAATAGTTTTTCTCGTTCTTGTTCTTCTTTCTTCAGAAAAACAAAAACTCCAAAAATATTGCAGTGTGTTTCTTTGAAATTCTTTTCTTTTCTTTGGGGGTCGAGAGGAGAAGACCACGATGAAAATGTTGAGTGGCTCTCATATGCATAATTGTTGATCTAACAACTAGCCCATATTACCTTGTCTTCTCCTTTGAATAAATGTTTGCAGATTCTAGCTTAGTCCAACACACGTGCACTATTATTATTATCCACACCGTTCGGCCGTGCAAGTGAAAGGCAATAATGACTATATATGATGAAATGATTGAGATGAGGAAAAGCTGGTATGAACTTGACCTATCTTGTTTTTGTAAATATGATTAGTTCATCGTTCTTGATTCAGCCTATTATGAATGAAACATGTTTGCGATGACAAGTTCTTCATGCCATGCTTAATCAGCCGGGAGTTTATAATGGTTTACCTTGCGTGCCAACATGGAAATTAAAATGGTTGTGATGTTGTATGATAGGATGGTATCCTCCTTTGAATGATTCGAGTGGCTTGACTCGGCACATGTTTACGCATGTAGTTGAAACAAAATCAACATAGCCTCTACAATATTTATGTTCATGGTGATTTATATCCTACTCATGCTTGCATTCAATGTTGGTGAATCTCAATGCATGTTTATGACTGTTGTCGCTCTCTATTTGGTCGCTTCCCAGTCTCTTTCTAGCCTTCACTTGTACTAAGCGGGAATACTGCTTGTGCATCCACTTCCATAAACCCCAAAGTTGTTCCATATGATTCCACCATACCTTCCTATATGCGGTATTTACCTGCTGTTCCAAGTAAATTTGCAAGTGCCAACCTCTAAACCTTCAAATGAGAATCTGTTTTGTATGCTCGAATAGCTCATATACCAACTAGGGCACCCAATATCTTCTATGCTAGGTGGGTTATTCTCACAATGAGTGGACTCCGCTCATCATTCACGAGAAAATGGCTGCTAACCGGGATGCCCAGTCCCATGCTCAAAGCAAATCAAATCAAAATAATTGCAAACAAAACTCCCCAAGGATTGTTGTTAGTTGGACGGTACCAGTTGTTTCGGACCATCCGTGGAGTGTGCTTGTTGGTGGTGGGGGAGTATAAACTTACCATTCTGTTTGGGAACCGCCTATAATGTATGTAGCATGGAAGATACCGAGATCTCTTAGTTGTTATGTTGACAATGAAAGTATAACCGCTCAAAATATTATTCAATCTCTATTTCAAAACTCGAGCTCTGGCACCTCTGCAAATCCCTGATTCCCTCTGCGAAGGGCCTATCTATTTACTTGTATTGCTGAGTCATCATCCTCTTATAAAGAGCACCAGTTAGAGAGCACCACTGTCATTTGTATGCATTGTTATTAACTTATATTGAGTATGACTATGACTGGCTTTTACCATGAATTACAGTGTCTAGTCAGTCCTTGATCTTCAGGGGTGCTCTGCATCTATGTTTTGCGGTCTCAGAAAGGGCTAGCGAGATACCGTCTTGTTATATTATATCATGATTGTTTTGAAGAAGTGTTGTCATCCGAGATTTATTATTATTGCTCGTTAGTTGATTATGCCATTGATATGAGTAAATGTGAGACCTAAATGTTATTGTGAATATGATTAGTTCATAATCTTTGCTGAAAACTTGAATGCTGGCTTTACATATTTGCAACAACAAGATCAAACAGAGTTTGTAAAAGTTTTTCTTTATCACTTTCAGTTTGTCAACTGAATTGCTTGAGGACAAGCAAAGGTTTAAGCTTGGGGGAGTTGATACGTCTCCAACGTATCTACTTTTCCAAACTCTTTTGCCCTTGTTTTGGACTCTAACTTGCATGATTTGAATTGAACTAACCCAGACTGACGTTGTTTTCAGCAGAATTTCCATGGTGTTATTTTTGTGTAGAATAAAAAGTTCTCGGAATGAGCTGAAAATCAACAGAGATAACTTTTCGAATTAATAAAAAATATTGGTGAGAGAATCAGTAGCAGGTGGCCCACACCCTAGCCACAAGGGTGGAGGGCACGCACTCCGACCTTGTGGGCCCCCTGGACCTCCACCGACCTCAACTCCAACTCCATATATTCACTTTCGGGGAGAAAAAATCAAAGAGAAGCATTCATCGTGTTTTACAATACGGAGCCGCTGCTGATACGTCTCCAATGTATCTATAATTTATGAAGTATTCATGCTATTATATTATCTGTTTTGGATGTTTATGGGCTTTACTAAACACTTTTATATTATTTTTGGGACTAATCTATTAACCGGAGGCCCAGCCCAAATTGGTTTTTTCTTGCCTATTTCAGTGTTTCGAAGAAAAGGAATATCAAAAGGAGTCCAAACGGGATGAAACCTTCGGGAGAGTTATTTTTGGAACAGAAGCAATCCACGAGACTTGGAGTAGACATCAGGGAAGCTTTGAGGAAGCCACAAGGCAGGGAGGCGCGCCCTACCCCCCTGGGCGCGCCCCCCACCCTTGTGGGCCCCTCGTGGCTCCCCTGACCGACTTCTTTCGCCTATATATATCCATATACCCTAAAAACATCGGAGAACACAATAGATCGGGAGTTCCGCCGCCGCAAGCCTCTGTAGCCACCAAAAACCAATCGGGACCCTGTTCCGGCACCCTGCCGCAGGGGGGATCCCTCACCGGTGGCCATCTTCATCATCTCGGCGCTCTCCATGACGAGGAGGGAGTAGTTCACCCTCGGGGCTGAGGGTATGTACGAGTAGCTATGTGTTTGATCTCTCTCTCTCTCTCTCTCGTGTTCTTGAGGTGATATGATCTTGATGTATCGTGAGCTTTGCTATTATAGTTGGATCTTATGATGTTTCTCCCCCTCTACTCTCTTGTAATGGATTGAGTTTCTCTTTGAAGTTATCTTATCGGATTGAGTCTTTAAGGATTTGAGAACCCTTGATGTATGTTTTGCATGTGCTTATCTGTGGTGACAATGGGATATTCACGTGATCTACTTGATGTATGTTTTGGTGACCAACTTGCGGGTTCCGTAACATTGTGAACTTATGCATAGGGGTTGGCACACATTTTCGTCTTGACTCTCCGGTAGAAACTTTGGGGCACTCTTTGAAGTTCTTTGTGTTGGTTGAATAGATGAGTCTGAGATTGTGTGATGCATATCGTATAATCATACCCACGGATACTTGAGGTGACATTGGAGTATCTAGCTGACATTAGGGTTTTGGTTGGTATGTGTCTTAAGGTGTTATTCTAGTACGAACTCTATGATAGATCGAACGGAAAGAATAGCTTCGTGGTATTTTACTACGGACTCTTGAATAGATCGATCAGAAAGGATAACTTTGAGGTGGTTTCATACCCTACCATAATCTCTTCGTTTGTTCTCCGCTATTAGTGACTTTGGAGTGACTCTTTGTTGCATGTTGAGGGATAGTTATATGATCCAATTATGTTATTATTGTTGAGAGAACTTGCACTAGTGAAAGTATGAACCCTAGGACTTGTTTCCTAGCATTGCAATACCGTTTGTGCTCAGTTTTACCACTTGTTACCTTGCTGTTTTTATATTCTCAGATTACAAAAACCAATATCTACCATCCATATTGCACTTGTATCACCATCTCTTCGCCGAACTAGTGCAGCTATACAATTTACCATTGTATTGGGTGTGTTGGGAACACAAGAGACTCTTTGTCATTTGGTTGCAGGGTTGCTTGAGAGAGACCATCTTCATCCTACGCCTCCCACGGATTGATAAACCTTAGGTCATCCACTTGAGGGAAATTTGCTACTGTCCTACAAACCTCTGCACTTGGAGGCCCAACAACGTCTACAAGAAGAAGGTTGCGTAGTAGACATCAAGCTCTTTTCTGGCGCCGTTGCCGGGGAGGTGAGTGCTTGAAGGTATATGTTTAGATCTTGCAATCGAATCTTTTTGTTTCTTGTTTTATCACTAGTTTAGTCTATAAAAGAAAACTACAAAAAATGGAATTGAGGGTACCTCATCTGCTTCATCTTTTTAATATCTTTCATGAGAATAAGGATTCCGATAGTTGTGCTCAATTGCTAGAGGAAGAATGCATTAGAATGTTTGGCACTAAATCTCTGAATGATGAGCATGATTGCAATGTTGTTAGTATGAACTCTTTGAATATCCATAGTACTAATGATGATTGCACTAGTCATGATGAAAATGTCTCTTATAAGCATGTCAATTTCTGTGGAGTGCATAGAGCTTGCAAGTACACACCAAATAGGGAAAATAGATTTAGCAAGAGGCATAAGTATTTGGAAACTAAATGGTTGCAAGAAAGGCCAGATTTTTGTGCTGAAAATTTAAACTTTCTTTGCCGTCATTGTGAACTTTGATATGACCGTGATCATTTCAATACCCAATGCAAATTGTTTCATGATCGTATCGTGTCCAAAAATTGTGATGACTTGATTTCCCTTGCACATCATAATGAACTTAGTTTGCTTTTGGGTTACGAACAAATGAAACGTATAACTAGGGATCTTCCAGAATTTTTCCTTGATAAAGTTCTTGATTTTGATCTAGAAGAAATTTTTATGTATTGTGCGGTGAATTGCATTGAAAATCCTTATATTGCCAATTACATAAAGACAAGAAAACAAATAGAAGATGAAGAGAATACTAACGAAAGGGAAGAGACTTCCCAATATCCTCCTATTATTTCTTATGATGAATCAGGTAATGAGGAGGAGCCTTCTATTCAACCAATCTCATCAATAAGGAGCTCAAAAAAGAGGGTTAAACCCACACATGATGTGAAGAAGAAAAAGAAAAGACAGAGAAGCAAAGGTAGAAAGGTATCCCTCCCAAATGATGTTGCTCCTACTATTCATTGTGATGATGATAATTGCTATACTATTGGTGCTATCCATACTGTTAATGATGAGAGCGATTATGCTTATGATATGAAAAGGCCCAAGCTTGGGGATGCTATGTTTGATGAGAATGAAAAGTTTGAGAATATATTTGCTGAAATTAATGTTTGTCCCAAGCTTGGGGATGCTATGTTTAATGAAGATGATGTTTTTCGCCTCCCAAGTTTTGATATGCAAATTTGTTATGATGATAGCATGCCTCCTACTTATGATGATTATATTGATGAAAGTGGGTTTGGAAGAGTGTCAACTTTAGGAAGTAATGATCCCACTATTTTGGAGGATGTTGAATCTTACTGTGATAATTATGAAAGTGGATTTGGAGAGGTCATGACTTTATTTAGTAATGATTCCACTATCTTGGAAGAGGTTTCAATTGATTATGAGAACAAAGTTGCTACTTACGATGATTATTGTGATGATACTTATGCTATAAAAAGTAGTGATGATTATATTTATAAAACTTGTCATGATTATGATTACCCTTTTTCTAAACATTACTCTTTTAATGTGGAAACAATTTATAGTATTCGAGTCTCTTATGATACTCCCACTATTCCTAATGAGAAGAAATTTGCTTATGTGGAGAGTAATAAAATTTCTATGCAAGTAGATCATGAAAATAATGCTTTATGTTCTGGTTATATTGTTGAATTCATTCATGATACTACTGAAAATTATTATGAGTGAGGAACATATGCTTGTAGGAATTGCAATAATATCAAGTTTCCCCTCTATGTGTTGAAAGTCTTGAAGTTATGCTTGTTTTGCCTTCCTATGCTAGTTGATTATTGTTCCCATAAGTTGTTTGCTCACAAAATCTCTATGCATAGGAAGTGGGTTAGACTTAAATGTGCTAGTCATATTCTTCATGATGCTCTCTTTATGCTTCAATTCTTATCTTTTATGTGAGCATCATTGAAATCATCATGCCTAGCTAGGGGCGTTCAACGTTAGCGCTTGTTGGGAGGCAACCCAATTTTACTTTTGTTCCTTGCTTTTTTGTTCCTGTTTAGTAATAAATAAATCATCTAGCCTCTGGTTAGATGTGGTTTTATGTTTTAATTAGTGTTTGTGCCAAGTAAGACCTATAGGATCTTCTTGGATGATAATCATTTGATCTTGCTGAAAAAGACAGAAACTTTCTGCTCACGAAAACAATTGTTAAAAATCACCAGAAAGCGATTAAATACTGATTCCAATTGCAGTAGATCAATAATCAAATTATCTAGGTCTTCCTATTTTGGCAGATATTTATGGGTTCCAGAAGTTTGCGTTTGATGTAGATTACTACAGACTGTTCTGTTTTTGATAGATTCTGTTTTCTATGTGTTGTTTGCTTATTTTGATGAATCTATGAGTAGTATCGGAGGGTATGAACCATAGATAAGTTGGAATACATCAGATATTACACCAATATGAATTTATAATGAGTTCACAACAGTACCTAAGTGGTTATTTATTTTCTTATACTAACGGAGCTTACGAGTTTTCTGTTGAGTTTTGTGTTGTGAAGTTTTCAAGTTTTGGGTAAAGATTAGATGGACTATGGAATAAGGAGTGGCAAGAGCCTAAGCTTGGGGATGCCCAAGGCACCCCAAGATAATATTTCAAGAAGTCTCAAGCATCTAAGCTTGTCGATGCCCCGGTAGGCATCCCACCTTTCTTCTTCAACAATTATCTGTTAGTATCGGTTGAGCCTAATTTTTTGCTTCTTCACACGATGAGTGCTATCCTTGAAATGTCGTTTTATTTTATTTTGTTTGCTGTTTGAATAATATCTCAAGATCTGAAATTCTTAAATGAGAGAGAGTCTTCACATAGCTACATAATTATTTAACTACTCATTTATCTTCACTTATATCTTTTTGGAGTAGTTTGTCGTTTACTCGTGTGCTTCACTTATATCCTATGAGTAAATAGTTGAATGATTTGAATGTCATAAATCTGAATTTATATATGTTTCATATGCTTATCCCATGGGGAGTACTGACTTCACATATAAGAAGTAGAGGTGGTAAATTTATTGAAAGTTAGCAAACATTGTATTGGTCACTTGAACAATTCACGAAAGAATATTGAGGGAAGAGAGATTTCACATATAAATATACTATCTTGGACATCTTTTGTAATTGTGAGCACTCATTAAAATATGACATGGTAAAAGGTAGATGTTGGACAAGGAAGGCAACGTAATGGGTTATGTTTTCTTATATCCGAAATAAAGTATATTGTCATGGATCATTCAACATGCTGAGCTTGCCTTTCCCCCTCATGCTAGCCAAATTCTTTGCACCAAGTAGAGATACTACTTGTGCTTCCGAATACCCCTTAAACTAGTTTTGCCATGAGAGTCCACCATACCTACCTATGGATTGAGTAAGATCCTTCAAGTAAGTTGCCATCGGAGCATGCAATAAAAAATTGCTCTCTAAATATGTATGATCTATTAGTGCGAAGAAAATAAGCTTTATACGAACTTGTGATAGGGAAGAAATAAAAGCGACAGACTGCATAATAAAGGTCTCTATCACAAGGGGCAATATAAAGTGACGTTCTTTTGCATTAAGATTTTGTGCATCCAACCTTAAAAGCTCATGACAACCTCTGCTTCCCTCTGCGAAGGGCCTATCTTTTATTCTTGTCTTATACCTTATGCAAGAGTCATGGTGATCTTCACCTTTACTTTTTACATTTTATCCTTTGGCAAGCACATTGTGTTGGAAAGATCCTGATATATATATCCAATTGGATGTAAGGCATCATGAACTATTATTGTTGACATTACCCTCGAGGTAAAAGGTTGGGAGGCGAATCTATAAGCCCCTATCTTTCTCTGTGTTTGATTAAAACTTTGAACCCATAAATATCGCTTGAGTGTTAGCAATTGTGAAAGACTAAATGATAGTTGAGTATGTGAAGTTTGCTGAATCAAAGCACTGACATAGACTCTTCCTGAAAATAAGATGAATTGTAATTGTTTGAGGACTAATAACACGGTTTGTTAGTTTTCAAGAAAGTTTATGATCTATACTTTAACATGTGAATAGTTTGTTACTTGATCATGAAAAGTTTTATGAGATGAGCTACTGTTATGACTTATGATGATGCTAGAAAAGGTGATTGAAATTATCATTGATCAAACTTGCGCACCTGCTAGCATTCACACTTCATAAATTATTTCTTTTATCATTTACCTACTCGAGGACGAGCAGGAATTAAGCTTGGGGATGCTGATACGTCTCCAACGTATCTATAATTTATGAAGTATTCATGCTATTATATTATCTGTTTTGAATGTTTATAGGCTTTACTAAACACTTTTATATTATTTTGGGACTAACCTATTAACTAGAGGCCCAGCCCAAATTGTTGTTTTCTTGCCTATTTCAGTGTTTCGAAGAAAAGAAATATCAAACGGAGTCCAAACGGAATGAAACCTTCGGGAGAGTTATTTTTGGAACGGAAGCAATCCAGGAGACTTGGAGTAGACGTCAGGGAAGCTTCGAGGAAGCCACGAGGCAGGGAGGCGCGCCCTACCCCCTGGGCGCGCCCCCACCCTCGTGGGCCCCTCGTGGCTCCCCTGACCGACTTCTTTCGCCTATATATATCCATATACCCTAAAAACATCGGAGAACACAATAGATCGGGAGTTTCGCCCCCGCAAGCCTCTATAGCCACCAAAAACCAATCGAGACCCTGTTCCGGCACCCTGCCGGAGGGGGGATCCCTCACCGGTGGTCATCTTCATCATCCCGACGCTCTCCATGACGAGGAGGGAGTAGTTTACCCTCGGGGCTGAGGGTATGTACGAGTAGCTATGTGTTTGATCTCTCTCTCTCTCGTGTTCTTTGTGACGCCTGGATAATTAAGCTACAGTAATTCTCTGCTAATGGTGCCACATCATCACGGTTACTGTTGCTAATCTCTGATTAGTTCAAAACCAATTCAAATTCAAAATCAAATCAAACGATAAAAGTTTTCAAACTCTAAAACTAAAATGTTTGGGTTGTGCCAGATAATGCATAGGTGATTATGGTGGTGAAACCAAACGTTTATGAAATCCTTAACTGCACTAAAATGATTTAAATAGTAGCAAACCTAATTATTTAAATGCCTTTACTAATTAATAAAATATCAAACTAAATTATTTGGGGACTAGACTTTTTGTGACAGTGGACTAAACTGAAATACTAAATTAGATGCCAAGTAATATTTTACAAAAAACTAAAACAATAGGAAACAAAGATAAAACAGAATAAAAAAAGAAAATAAAACAAAACAAGGAATAATAATAAAAGAAAGGACAAACCCCCTCCCCTTGGTCCGTTTGGCCCATTTGGCCAACAGCCAGCTGGCCCACTTTCCCTGGCCTATATGGCCTGCCCCACCACCCAACCCTAATCCCCTCCCTCACAACCCCCGATCCAGTCCCCTTCCCACTCCCCCCACCCGCGCCCCCACTCTCCCTCTCCCCCGATCCAATCGGGATTGGGCTCGAACGTCGCCACCTGGAGCCACATCGCCGCGCCCGCGTCACCGCTCGCCTCCTCCCGCACCACCTCGTCCCCGCCGTACTCGTCGCGCTCGATGCCTCGTCCGCCGTCGCCCGAAGGCCTCCCCATCGACGGATCACCCCGCCGCCGCTGCTCGTCAACACCGCCCGGAGCTCCTCCGCCTCGTTTGTCGCCCCTTCCTCGTCTCCCCCTCGACGGCTCCACCGAGCCACGCCGACCCCCCGCCCGCCAACGCCGGTGAGGGCCACGCCCTCCCCTCTCTCCCCTGTCCCGCACGCGCACCGGCGCTGTACTTCACCGCGCCTAGCGCATGCTCACAGCGCCAGGCGACCCCCCTGCGTCTCTCTGCAACCCGCCGCACACGCTCCCCGCGAGCCCCCGTCCACGACCCTGCACCCCGCCGCGCCCTCGCAGCGCGCCCGCAACCACCCGCGCGTGGCCGTCCCTGCCCGACCGCGCTCTGCGCCGCACCGGCCGCGTCCCACGCTCCCCTGCCCACAGTAGTTCGCTCCTCGCCGTGCCGAACCCCCTCCCCCACTGTGGCCTGGCCGCACCCGCGCCATGGCGCTGCTTGGCCACCCCGCTGCCTGCTGTGGTGCTGCTGCCCCAGCCCTGCTCGGGTCACCGCCCGCACGGCCCCTGGCCACCGGCGCTCACGCCCGCGAGCCCTGTGGCTCTGCTCCGCTTCACCCCCCTGTTAACCCGCGCCCGATAAGCCCCCCTGGCCAAATGACAAGGGGACCCACCCCAGAACGAATTTTTAAAAAAGAGTTAAAATAAATAAATTAGTAATTAATTAATTAATTAAGTTAATTAATCCTATTTAACTAATCTAATTAAAATGAATTAACCTAATCATTTAGTCAACTATTTAACCATGTTTAATTAACCTGAGACTATGACGAACGGGCCCCACGTGCCAGGGTTGACCTAGTCAACCTGTAGACCTGCTGACATCATGCTGATGTCACGCTGACCCAATAATTAGCTTTTCTAATTAATTAAAATCTGTTAATTCCAAAATTGAATTAAAACTTTAAAAATTAATATAAAATAATCCGTAAGTCGGATGAAAATACTTTATACATGAAAGTTGCTCAGAACGACGAGATGAATCCGGATACGGAGCCAGTTCGCCCGCTACACATCCCTAGCATAGCAAACACGCAACTTTCCCCCTTCGGTCCATCTGTCCGAAAACGCGAAACACCGGGAATACTTTCCCGGATGTTTCCCCCCTTCGCTGGTACCACCTCCTACCGCGTTAGGGCACACCTAGCACCGTGCATTGTCATATCTTCCATCGTCGTGCTTATGTTTGCATTATATTTATTGTTTCTTCCCCCTCTTCTCTCGTTAGACACCGAGTCCGACGCCGCTGCTACCCAGTACGACTATGGTGTTGATGACCCCTTCTTGCCAGAGCAACCAGGCAAGCCCCCCCTTGATCACCAGATATCGCCTATTCCTTCTCTCTACTGCTTGCATTAGAGTAGTGTAGCATGTTACTGCTTTCGGTTAATCCTATTCTGCTGCATAGCCTGTCATTGTTGCTACAATTGTTGATACCTTTACCTGCTATCCTAATGCTTAGTATAGGATGCTAGTGTTCCATCAGTGGCCCTACACTCTTGTCCGTCTGCCATGCTATACTACTGGGCCGTGATAACTTCGGGAGGTGATCACGGGCATATGCTATATACTTTATACTGTTACATTACTTATGATACTGTTCGGAGATGGGGGCTGAAGGGGCAGGTGGCTCCATCCCGGTAGAGGTGGGCCTGGGTTCCCGACGGCCCCGACTGTTACTTTGCGGCAGAGCGACAGGGCAGGTTGAGACCACCTAGGATAGAGGTGGGCCTGGCCCTGGTCGGCGTTCGCGGTTACATTAATTAACACGCTTAACGAGATCTTGGTATTTGATCTGAGTCTAGCCACTGGCCTACACGCACTAACCAACTACGCGGGAACAATTATGGGCACTCGACGTCGTGGTATCAGCCAAAACCTTCTTGACGTCAGCGACTGAGTGGCACGCGCCGGATTGGACTGGAATGCCTGCTCTTGTATTAGGGAGGCTAGGTCTGCTTCCGACCGCCCACGCAACATGCAGGTGTGCAATGGGCCAAGACCCCTACGCCATAGGATTTAGACCGGCGTGCTGACCTCTCTGTTGTGCCTAGGTAGGGCTGCGATGTGTTGATCTTCCGAGGCCGGGCATGACCCAGGAAAGTGTGTCCAGCCAAAGGGGATCGAGCATGTTGGGTTATGTGGTGCACCCCTGCAGGGAAGTTTATCTATTCGAATAGCCGTGTCCCTCGGTAAAAGGACGACCCGGAGTTGTACCTTGACCTTATGACAACTAGAACCAGATACTTAATAAAACACACCCTTCCAAGTGTCGGATATAACCCGATGATCGCTCTCACATAGGGCGACGAGGGGAGGATCGCCGGGTAGGATTATGCTATGCGATGATACTTGGTGAACTTACCATCTACTCTCTTCTACATGCTGCAAGATGGAGGCTGCCAGAAGCGTAGTCTTCGATAGGACTAGCTATCCCCCTCTTATTCTGGCATTCTGCAGTTCAGTCCATCGATATTGCCCCTTTACACAGATACCCATGCATATGTAGTGTAGATCCTAGTTTGTGAGTACTTTGGATGAGTACTCACGGTTTCTTTTCTCCCTCTTTTCCCCCTTTCCATTCTACCCGGTTGTCGCAACCAGATGCTGGAGTCTAGGCGCCAGACGTCACCGTCGACGACAACTCCTACTACACCGGAGGTGCCTACTACTACGTGCAGGCCGCTGACTGTTGGAGATATGCCCTAGAGGCAATCATGTATGATGATATTTGCTATGTGTTCATGAATAAAGGTAGTCCGTGGACATTATCAAGGATGTGTATCAGCAAGTACGTGACTTGTTTGTGGGACTATGCATTGTATGATGATTGTCCTAAAAGGTCCCTAGTCGAAAGGGCCGTGTGGACGCGCAGCCGACTAGACTAGCATATGACACGGTCAATGGCTTGGTCTCACTAGCCATGGAGCATTGGATGCTAACCGGATAATATGGACTTGGAAAGGTTTGGTCGGATTCGACGTAGTCGGATCCGAGTCGACATAAGGTCCGAGTCGGACAGACCCAACTATGAGACGCAGCGATATGTCATCTGTGAGTCTCTAGTACAACATACGTTCTATGTCCTAAGACCTGAGCTAGCACATGTACTCGGGATGGTGACAGACCTGCTTTGGGCCGACCAAACACTACTCCGTGACTGGGTAGTTACAAAGGTAGGTTTCGGGCTCGTCCAGACCCATGATGCAAGACATGGTCGAGCAAGATGGGATTTGCCCCTCCGATCAGGAGAGATATATTCTGGGCCCCCTCGTGTGATCCGACCAGGATAAGCATGGCCATGCGATAAGGATTATGAGATAATCCGGTTTGTGGTCGGCATCACTGGAACGAGAAAGAGGTCGGGCTAGCACAAGGATGACAGACTCGCCTTGAGCCCGACAACATATATCATGTGGCAAAAGGAATGGAAGTGTGATGTAAAGGTTCGCTAACCAGCTTCATAGTCTGCTTGGTGTTCGGCATGCCTTGCTAGAGGCCGCTACCAACCGTGCAGTTCAGAGGTGATCCGAACTGCGACCAAGCCGGCTTGAACCTAAGGGGTCGCGCGCTTAAGGGAAGGAACCTACGAGGTCGGATCCGAGGACACTGGTCGGATGTGATCCGAGCTGTATTCGGATTGTGGCCGAGTAGACTTGTGGGCTTTAGGGTCCGTGCGAGGCCCAAGTGTTGGGCCTGCGACGGACGCCTATATATAGTGTAGGTGCAGCACACTCATGCGATTGATCGCTTCGGCGCTGTCACTAGGGTTTGCATGTGTTGCGAATAGACACCTCCACTCGCCGTCGACTGTGTGATCGGACCTAGCAGTCCACCGCACGATGTTCCTCCTGCACGCGCGGATACGGTTAGAGGCGGTGCATCTGCGCCGCTCCGGCGAACTTGTACGTGGGATTGGACGACAGGCTGCTCGAGGGAGATCAAACGAGGAGGAGACGATCCACGCGGACGCGCTGCCCCAACTCTTCTTCCGCTACACGGCACTGCGCGTCTAGTGATAACAAACTGTGATCCATCTCCTGTAGCATGTTCTTGGCCGTTCTGCGCGTAGGAATTTTTAATTTGCAGTCGACGCACCCTACCGTAGAACCCAACACCGACGATGACCAGGAGTAGTTTAGGAGGATCCCAGGCAGGAGGCCTGCGCCTCTTTCGATATGTATCCCAGTTTGTGCTAGCCATCTTATGGCAACTTATTTAACTTATGTCTGTACTTAGCTATTGTTGCTTCCGCTGAATCATCTATGATTGAGCACTTATATTCGAGCCCTTGAGGCCCCTGGCTTGTAATATGATGCTTGGATGACTTATTTTATTTTTAGAGTTGTGTTGTGATATCTTCCCGTGAGTCCCTGATCTTGATCGTACGCGTTTGCGTGTATGATTAGTGTACGATTGAATCGGGGGCGTCACAAGTTGGTATCCGAGCCGACTGCCTGTAGGAATCCCCCTTTCCAACTCCTTGGCCGAAGTCGAGTCTAGTCATTGCAAAACTTTTACTAACATGGCTGTGTGGCTTACGGGCCCACGTCGCCATTGGGTGGTATTAGGATCTTTTATTCCTCGTCTAGACTCTGGGACTCTGATCTCTCTTCTATTCGGGTTAAATGAATTTTGCTAAATCTAACATTAGGATCTCGTGATCACTTTCACCCGGAGAGCACCTTATTACCGATGATCGTCTACTGCACCAGAAGATTCCGAGGTTACTCTACGATGTTCTCTCGAGACACTTGTACCCACCGCCTTTGCAAATTCCCTACCATTGAAATATCCTTATTGATAACTGCATACACCTGCCATTCTTACATTCAATCCCATTGATCTTGTTATTACAAGATGCCCTGAACTGCTCTCCGTTGTTCCGAAAATCCTTTAAGCTTACTGCCTTGCAGTTCTTTACCACATGAATACCCCTATTGAAAATTCCTCGCACTTATTGAGTATCCGTTCATCCCCAGTTGTTCATATGCTTCATAAGATACTCTGAAATACTATCCGACCTTCTGAGCATCCTGTTCAAACTATTGCTATGCAAATACTTGTATGCTTATATTATGGATGCTCCCATATCACTAGCAATATTCACTAGTATCTTTTGACACCGTCATTTTGATTCTATTGATTAAACATGTGTGCGAATGCACACAATCATCAATCGACCCTTCTAAATTGTCTTTCTGGCTCAGACGTCATTTTGAACATGAGCTGTTTCTCGACCAAACTATTTGTCGTCAATTGTGCCTCTGGTCTATCCAACTTATCCATCCTTGATCAGAGCGTCTGCTTCTGATCCTTTGTTTTGGAAATCATAATTCCTTTGTTATCTAAGCATCGCATTATTCAGATGTTCTATAATCTGATGCCTGTGCATTCTTTCTTCCTCTGATTGAGTACCGATACTCACATCAGCTCCGTTGTGGATCGCCCGATTCATTGTTGGATTTCATCCGACATCGTCCTTCATATTCAATAACCTTGTGAGCCTTTCCACGGGTATATAATGCCTTTGGTAAATCGTATCCTCTGCTTTGTCAACCATGCTCTACTTTTGAGCTTGTGTTATTTACTCCTGAAGTTCGTGGTATATGTTCTAAGAAGCCCCGACGGCTTGAACCTATGCCTTCCTTAATATGTGTGAACTCGAAAGTTTTCACGAGTCATACTCTTCTGGTATTTTGCCAGATAAAATTTCAACACTACAACTTCATCGAACGCGGGAAGTAAATGAAAGGTTATGCATTGGAGAAGTGGGAGTCGACCTTGAACTTTGTGTTCATGCCCATGGACACGATGTAGATCTTCTCATCGAAGCTTCTTTTAAAATTAATTATTCCCTTGGTATAAGTTCATCTTATATCTGGGATCTGGCCTTTTTCAATCGTGGTTCCGATCATGTTCTCCTTTAAATACCATTTCTCGTGCAAGTTTAAGCACTTGTCTTCTACAGAGGAATACCCCAGCCCAACCTCTACTTTGGTCCGTCGTCGAGTATTACCCCCCTGGTATCTCGAGATTATCACGGAACTGCATAACTTCTTATGAGTTTTCCATCAAGTACTACATTCTCACTGATTCCAATTATTTTTCATGGGCTCTGAGTTATTAAACACTCGAGGACACCGATAACCGAATCGAGTCCGCATCGTGATTAAACAACTCTTAGTAATCTTCTTTACTTACGAGCTTGTACTCGATCATGTCATTCCTACCCTGGTCGGCTATATCATTATTGTGCTGATTTTAACTGTGCTACCTGGTCCTTATTCCCGGAGCATAACTTTCTACGCTGAGCTAAGCTTACGTCGATCTTCCTCATCTTATCGTTCCACCTCGAACATCAAGCTTGATTCCAAGTTTGTCTCGTATCCGTGGATCCAACAATCTCTCGCTGCAATAATCCTTTTGCCTGATGCAGTCGTTGTTCGATTGCTTCTTCGTGGAGCCTCTCGACAGAAATTGTCGTGATCATCATCAACATTTTGAGCTCCTCCAGGATATCAATCAAATACATGATGGGAAATACCATCCTTGCCCCTCGATGATTGTGTTATCATCGACAACATTCTTGCCTTCCCCCAACACAAACTTGTTCATGTTATAGATGCAACTCGCTATCCAGCTTGTATGATGGTCTACCTTGAAGTATTAATGTCCTTTATGACAAGGATGTTGTGAGGATTGCTCCACCTCTTAAGAATTCTTGGTATAGTGATACTTCTCACCATCACCATTCTTTCTTGGTCCTCGTGTTGATTCGATCGGTGCTGTTTGGATTCTGCCCTTCTAGCAACCATATTGCTTTGAAGTTAATGGTCGGCCGTTCACTCTTAGACTATTGATTATTGAATCACCATTCTCACATTGGTCGTGCAGCCCAACCCATATTTCGGGCGCACCTTTCAACCAATGTTTAATTGTGTATTTTTTCCTCGAGCATACTTCATTACATCATTTGATCTGACAAATGTTATCTCCTTATCCACATAATTGTGGCGATCCATCTTTTTGGATACCTCGTTGAATTATCGCTGAGTCCATCAGCCACCTCCTCATCCTCTCCTTGGCTTAATGATGAAACCTTGTTCGAAACTCGCTTCCATAGTTCATTTCCCGAGAATCATATAATGTCATCTCGTCAATTGTGTTGCACCTCTTCTTCTCAGGCATCCTGAGTCTGAGATATCCTAACACCAATCAGATATGAATCCCGGTCAGATATGATGGTTGGGACGCATTTTCCAAGAGTTATAACGTTGGTCTTTATATGAACCGGTAAGGTGATGTCATGCCTAGCACACCTGGCTGGAGGGCCTATTGTTATAGTTCTTCCTTTTAGCAAGATTATCCATTCTTCCATGAGGAAATTGTAAGGCTTATTCTACAAGTTGTTCCTAATGGATCCTTCGTGTATCCGAAGTGTAATCTTTGCTTGACGACCATGTCAATGCTATCTCGAAGTATGTCTGTGGTACTCCGATTTTCAACAAGAACATTTAAAGCCCAATGTTAAATGTTTCTTGCTCAATTATCCAAACACCGTTGTATGGGTAATGTCATTAAATTTCTCTCCTCTCAACTAAAGGGTTTTCTACTTTATATCCTCTCACCGATATCATGCTCTGCTTGTCCTTGGAAAGGCAATACCCCTGAAATATGTGTTTAAACACATTTTCCCTTCCATTCTTCTGCTTAATCTGATGATCACCTTTTCGTTTCCATTGTTTTGTTTAACCTTTCTTGTGATCTATATGATCTAAGCAGTAATATTCTTCTGCTTATGTAAACACCACAGTGTACCATCCTGTCTAGTGTAACCCTGTTACTACTGTTGATGACATTCCGGTAACCACCAACGGACGAGAACCTTGCCTATTGGCCCGCCTCATTTCAACGAGCAGGAAAATGGTTCTCTTCGTCCCTCGCCCTTGGTATCGACGTTGTTGCCGACATAACTGACATGCTACTCTCTGACATGCCTTGCTATCATGACCGTGCAAGATGTCACCGCTCCTATTTTTAACCCACATGGTGGGCCCATAACCCACAGTTCCACATGATCGAAACCTGACTCTCCTATACACCCTGTTGTCAAAGTTATTCCTCGCGCTTGACTTTGTATGTAATTCACGGGCCACCTGCCTGTTGATCTATTCAGGTATCAGATGCAATACTTATTCACATTGCTCTAAACCCCTTCAACAGTTCGTTTCAGGTATCGAATGATTGCCTGCCCGCTCAAAACTTCCCATGATACCTCCTTACTTTGCTCTCGATATTTTCTTAAGTTTAAATTCGAGAGTTACTTTCCGCCACCTTCCCCGATGTTAACTACCAGGTAGTCAACCTTGCAGAGGTCCGTTCTTATAGAATAACAACCCTTTATTCTTTCGTAAGTATGATGGAGTTACTGAAGAAAGGATGCCGGCTTCATCATGATGACCTGAAGCAGAGAAATGAAGACATCAACGTAGTGGATAGACCTCTTCAAGAAGCTCAACCAAGGCGAGAAGACCCGTTAGAATATCGTAACCAGACATTCCCCCCTTACTCCTCTCTTAAAATCTCGGGACGAGATTTCTTGTAGTGGAGGAGAATTGTGATGCCCGGATAATTAAGCTACAGTAATTCTCTGCTAATGTTGCCATGTCACCACGGTTACTGTTGCTAATCTCTAATTAGTTCAAAACCGATTCAAATTCAAATTCAAAATCAAATCAAATGATAAAAGTTTTCAAACTCTAAAACTAAAATGTTTGGGTTGTGCCAAATAATGCATAGGTGATTATGGTGGTGAAACCAAACTTTTATGAAATGCTTAACTGCACTAACATGATTTAAATAGTAGCAAACCTAATTATTTAAATGCCTTTACTAATTAAGAAAATATCAAACTAAATTATTTGGGGACTAGACTTTTTGTGACAGTGGACTAAACTGAAATACTAAATTAGATGCCAAGTATATATTTTACAAAAAACTAAAACAATAGGAAACAAAGATAAAAACGAATAAAAAAACAAAAAAAACAAAACAAGGAATAATAATAAAAGAAAGGACAAACCCCCGCCCCTTGGTCCGTTTGGCCCATTTGGCCAACAGCCAGCTGGCCCACTTCCCCTGGCCTATATGGCCTGCCCCACCACCTAACCCTAATCCCCTCCCTCACAACCCCCCGATCCAGTCCCCTTCCCACTCCCCCACTCACGCCCCCACTCTCCCTCTCCCCCGATCCAATCGGGATCGGGCTCGAACGTCGCCGCCTGGAGCCACATCACCGCGCCCGCGTCACCGCTCGCCTCCTCCAGCACCACCTCGTCCCCGCCGTACTCGTCGCGCTCGATGCCTCGTCCGCCGTCGCCCGAAGGCCTCCCCATCGACGGACCACCCTGCCGCCGCTGCTCGCCAACGCCGCCTGAAGCTCCTCCGCCTCCTTCGTCGCCCCTTCCTCGTCTCCCCCTCGACGGCTCCACCGAGCCACGCCGACTCCCTGCCCGCCAACGCCGGTGAGGGCCACACCCTTCCCTCTCTCCCCTGTCCCGCACGCGCACCGGCGCCGTACTTCACCGCGCCCAGCGCATGCTCACAGCGCCCGACGACCCCCTGCGGCTCTCTGCAACCCGCCGCACACGCTCCCCGCGAGCCCCTGTCCACGACCCTACACCCCGCCGCACCCTCGCAGCGCGCCCGCAACCACCCGCGCATGGCCGTCCCTACCCGACCGGGCTCCGCGCCGCACCGGCCGCGTCCCGCGCTCCCCTGCCCACAGTCGTTCGCTCCTCGCCGTGCCGAACCCCCTCCCCCACTGTGGCCTGGCCGCGCCCGCGCCATGGCGCTGCTTGGCCGCCCCGCTGCCTGCTGTGGTGGTGCTGCCCCAGCCCTGCTCGGGTCGCCGCCCGTCCGGCCCCTGGCCGCCGGCGCTCGCGCCCGCGAGCCCCGTGGCTCTGCTCCGCTCCAACCCCCGTTAACCAGCGCCCGATAATCCCCCCTGGCCAAATGACAAGGGGCCCACCCTAGAACGAATTAAAAAAAGAGTTAAAATAAATAAATTTGTAATTAATTAATTAATTAGTTAATTAAGTTAATTAATCCTATTTAACTAATCTAATTAAAATGAATTAACCTAATCATTTAGTTAACTATTTAACCATGTTTAATTAACCTAAGACTATGACGACCGGCCCCACGTGCCAGGGTTGACCTAGTCAACCTGTAGACCTGCTGACATCATGCTGATGTCACGCTGACCCAATAATTACCTCTTCTAATTAATTAAAATCTGTTAAGTCCAAAATTGAATTAAAACTTTAAAAATTAATATAAAATAATCCGTAAGTCGGATGAAAATACTTTATACATGAAAGTTGCTCAGAACGACGAGATGAATCCGGATACGGAGCACGTTCGCCCGCTACACATCCCTAGCATAGCAAACACACAACTTTCCCCCTCCGGTCCATCTGTCCGAAAACGCGAAACACCGGGAATACTTTCCCGGATGTTTCCCCCCTTCGCTGGTACCACCTCCTACCGCGTTAGGGCACACCTAGCACCGCGCATTGTCATATCTTCCATCGTCGTGCTTATGTTTGCATTATATTTATTGTTTCTTCCCCCTCTTCTCTCGTTAGACACCGAGTCCGACGCCGCTGCTACCCAGTACGACTACGGTGTTGACGACCCCTTCTTGCCAGAGCAACCAGGCAAGCCCCCCCCTTGATCACCAGATATCGCCTATTCCTTCTCTCTACTGCTTACATTAGAGTAGTGTAGCATGTTACTGCTTTCGGTTAATCCTATTCTGCTGCATAGCCTGTCATTATTGCTACAATTGTTGATACCTTTACCTGCTATCCTAATGCTTAGTATAGGATGCTAGTGTTCCATCAGTGGCCCTACACTCTTGTCCGTCTGCCATGCTATACTACTGGGCCGTGATAACTTCAGGAGGTGATCACGGGCATATGCTATATACTTTATACTGTTACATTACTTATGATATTGTTCGGAGATGGGGGCTAAAGGGACAGGTGGCTCCATCCCGGTAGAGGTGGGCCTGGGTTCCCGACAGGCCCCCGACTGTTACTTTGTGGCGGAGCGACAGGGCAGGTTGAGACCACCTAGGAGAGAGGTGGGCCTGGCCCTGGTCGGCGTTCGCGGTTACATCAATAAACAAGCTTAACGAGATCTTGGTATTTGATCGGAGTCTGGCCACTGGCCTATACACACTAACCAACTACGCGGGAACAATTATGGGCATTTGACGTCGTGGTATCAACAGAAGCCTTCTTGACGTCAGCGACTGAGCGGCGCGCGCCGGATTGGACTGGAACGCCTGCTCTTGTATTAGGGAGGCTAGGTCTGCTTTCGGCCGCCCACGCAACATGCAGGTGTGCAATGGGCGATGGGCCCAGACCCCTGCGCCATAGGATTTAGACCGGCGTGCTGACCTCTCTGTTGTGCCTAGGTAGGGCTGCGACGTGTTGATCTTCCGAGGCCGGGCATGACCCAGGAAAGTGTGTCCGGCCAAAGGGGATCGAGCGTGTTGGGTTATGTGGTGCACCCCTGCAGGGAAGTTTATCTATTCGAATAGCCGTGTCCCTCGGTAAAAGGACGACCCGGAGTTGTACCTTGACCTTATGACAACTAGAACCTGATACTTAATAAAACACACCCTTCCAAGTGCCAGATATAACCCGGTGATCGCTCTCACACAGGGCGACGAGGGTAGGATCGCCGGGTAGGATTATGCTATGCGATGATACTTGGTGAACTTACCATCTACTCTCTTCTACATGCTGCAAGATGGAGGCTGCCAGAAGCGCAGTCTTCAACAGGACTAGCTATCCCACTCTTATTCTGGCATTCTGCAGTTCAGTACACCGATATTGCCCCTTGAGGGAGTCCTGGACTAAGGGGTCCTCGGGGATCCGGCCTGTCATCCATGGGCCGGACTGATGGGCTATGAAGACATGAAGACTGAAGACTATACCCGTGTGCGGATGGGACTCTACTTGGCGTAGAAGGCAAGCTAGGCAATCAATTATGAAGATTCCCTCCTTAATGTAACCGACTCCATGTAATCCTAGATCTCTCCGGTGTCTATATAAACCGGAGAGCATAGTCCGGATAGGACAGATTCATGACCATATACTCATAGGCTAGACTTCTAGGGTTTAGACATTACGATCTTGTGGTAGATCAACTCTTGTAACATTCATATTCATCAAGATCAATCAAGCAGGAAGTAGGGTATTACCTCCATAGAGAGGGCCCGAACGTGGGTGAACATTGTGTCCCCCGTCTCCTGTTACCATCGATCCTAGACGCACAGTTCGGGACCCCCTACCCGAGATCCACCGGTTTTGACACCGACATTGGAGCTTTATTGAGAGTTCCTCTGTGCCGTCGCCAAGAGGGTTGATGGCTGGCCTTGTTGTCAAGGATAATATCATCTCCGGAGGAGCCCTGGCCCCGGGTCAGGACCTCCGTCTCGGCGGCTTTGTTATGACCGCCAGCTTGGCCCTTAAGCCGACGATGACCTCTCAAGTCATCAAAAATCACCTCCGCGTTGATCCTGAATACTCCGCCCGCATGGATCCGGTGGAGTTGTCGTCGTTGAACGAACTCCTGGATCGCATGGCTGCCATGGTGGTCGCTACAGACTACGATCGGGTCGGGCTTAAACTCGACCAGAGAGAAATTAAAACTCCACCGATCACCCACCAGGTAGTGGTAGTCGAGGAGCAGATCAATTCTTCCACCATATTGAAGACAAACTATGTTCGAATCGCCGATCTTGAAGAGCCGGATACTTTCCGGCAGACGGTCATGCCTCTTCCTCCGAACATAGAGTCGGAGGACGAGTCTAAAAAATCAGTCGATATTCCGGAACCCGAACTGTCAGGCCCGGTAGATCTCCAAACTCCGGATCCAAAATCGGGTTAGGGTTCGGATCCAATTCCACCCACCCAGCCGGACATAGATGCTCTCAGGAGCATCAAGCAACAGTCCCAGGAAACGGTACACCACTTCTGGGCCAGATTCCTCCTTGTCGAAAACAAGGTAAAAGACTGCCGCGACGAAGACGCGATAGCAGCATTCTGCAACAACTGCGCGGACGAAGGTATCCTTAACGCCATCAATCGCCGCCGCATACCAAAGTTCGCTGACTTAGCAACTATCGTACAAAAATACAACACGATGGAAAGCGCCTGGAAAACTCAGGCAACTTGTTGGGAACCACCCCGACTCCCCATACAGGCGAAAAGGACGCACCCTCGTGGCACGCCCAGCCGAACAACCAAAAAACATAAACCCTTAACGCTGCACGGCACCGTTCTGGAGGGATGGCTTAATGGCCCATGCAAAATACACTCGACGCCGGATACCGCGACAACCCACAGCCTTAGAGCATGCTGGATACTTCGGCAGGTAGCCAAGAGCGGCGAGGACATCCTTATCAAGGACACTCCAGAACAACACCCTCCAGCAAACGACGACAATAGGGTATTAACAGTCTTCGAGACATTCGCTTCAAACAATAAGCGTAAAAGGGCCCTGCGCGATCTCGCCGAAGTTTGCCAGGTCACTGCAATTGACCCCTGGAACGACACGGCCATAACATTTAACGCCAGTGACGAACCTAAATACAGAACAGTCCGAGCGCCAGCTGCATTAGTCCTCAGTCCTATTGTGGACGGCTTTCAACTTATAAAAGTCCTTATGGACGGCGGCAGCAGACTCAACCTCATTTACGAGGACACGCTCCAAAAAATGGAAATAGACAGGAGCCGCATCAAGAAAAGCAGCACAACCTTCCGAGGTATCATTCCTAGCAGGGAAGCTCGGTGTGCAGGAAAAAATACACTTAACGTGGTGTTCGGCACGCCGGAGAATTATCGGTCCGAAGAAATAACTTTCCAGGTGGCCCCTTTCAACAGTGGATACCACGCCCTGTTAGGGTGAGAGGCCTTCATGCGCTTTCAAGCCATACCTCATTATGGGTATATGAAGTTAAAAATGCCTGGGCCCAATGGAATAATTACCCTCGTCAGCGATACGGACATAGCCCTCCGCGCTGAGAATAAAACCGCATCCTTGGCCCTCGAGGCATTGTCTGAGGCCCTTGCGGCCGAAGAACTAGGCGCACTACGCTCCATAGTGGATAAGGATGATGTTATCCTGGACAAACGACCCAAATCCACTTCTTTCAAGCCAGCAGAAGAAATAGTCAAATTTCAAGTCCATCCAACCGACCCAAAGAAGACAGTGTCTATCGGAGCACAGCTCAGCCCTGCAGTCGATGCCGCCCTACGAAACTTCCTGCGCGAAAACTGGGATATATTTGCCTGGCGTCCTTCCGATATCCCGGGAATCCCGTGCGAATTGGCCGAACATAGCCTCAACATACTAAAGGGATATAAGCCGGTCAAGCAAACTCTGCGGCGCTTTTACGAACCCAAACGACAAGCTATGGGGGAGTAGCTAGCCAAACTCATCGAGGCTGGATTCATCAAAGACGTCAAACATCCGGACTGGCTGGCAAACTTGGTAATGGTACCAAAAAAGGATAAATCCTGGCGCCTATGCATCGATTTCAAAGACCTTAACAAGGCCTACCCTAAGGATCCCTTCCCTCTTCCCCGCATTGATCAAATAATTGACGCTACTGCAGGTCATGACTCGCTATGCTTCCTTGATGCATATTCCGGATACCACCAAATCAAAATGAAGGAGTCCGATCAAGCTGCAACAACATTCATTACACCATACGGGCCGTTTTGCTTCAACACCATGCCTTTCGGCCTCAAGAACGCCGGCGCCACCTACCAGCGCATGATCCAAACATGCCTCGAGAAACAGATCGGCAAAACAGTGGAGGCCTACATGGACGACATCGTCATCAAAACCAGACATGTCGAAACACTAATAGACGACTTGCGTCTCACATTCGACAACCTCCGCACATACGACATCAAGCTTAACCCAGAAATGTGCGTCTTCGGCGTCCCCGCCGGTAAACTATTGGGCTTCATCGTTTCCAAGAGAGGAATTGAAGCAAATCCAGCCAAAATCCAAGCTCTGTCACAACTGGCCACGCCAATCGAACTCAAGCAGGTCCAAAAACTTGCTGGGTGCGTGGCAGCTTTAAGCCGCTTTATCTCCAGGTTGGGAGAAGAAGCGCTGCCGCTCTATCGTCTTCTGCGGCGCACCGATAACTTCGAGTGGACAGAGGCGGCGACGGCCGGGCTGGAAGAAATAAAGGCCCTTCTGGCAAGCAACCCAATCCTGGCCGCGCCAAACGCCGGCGAACCAATGCTCTTATACATATCGGCAACACACCAGGTGGTGAGCGCCGTACTCGTCGTCGAACGAGAACAGGACGAACACAAATTTCCGCTCCAGAAGCTGGTATACTACGTATCCACCGTCCTCACACCATGCAAATCCCGATACCCTCATTATCAAAAAATAGCATATGCAGTCTTCATGGCATCCCGAAAGTTGCGACACAACTTTCAGGAGTGCTCTATCACGGTGGCCTCTGAAGTGCCCCTCAATGATATAATTAACAACCGGGATGCAACGGGCCAGATTGCCAAATGGGCCATTGAGCTCCTGCCATTCGACATCACGTACAAACCACGTCGAGCCATCAAATCCCAGGTACTGGCTGACTTCATCGCCGAATGGACGGAAGCCGAACTCCCTAAAGAGTACGACGCGTATTCCAACTGGGTGATGCATTTTGACGGCTCCAAGATGTTGGCAGGGCTAGGGGCGGGCGTCGTATTAACGTCCCCCACAGGAGACATCGTCCAGTACGTACTCCAAATATTATACACAGACTCCAACAACGCAGCTGAATATGAGGCCTTGCTACATGGCCTCCGGATGGCCGTATCAATGGGCATACAATGCCTGGAGGTGCGCGGGGACTCAAACCTCGCAATATCCCAAATCAATGGAGACTTCGACCCCAAGGACCCAAAGATGGCAGCTTATCGCAATGCCATTTTGAAGATGTCGGCTCGGTTCGAGGGACTCGAATTTCATCACATAGCCCGCGAATGTAACCAGGCGGCAGACATCCTTGCTCGCATCGGTGCTAAGCGCGACCCCGTCCCACCTAACATCTTCCTTGAAAGGCTCTTTAAGCCATCCGTGGTATGGCAAGGGGGAGACAGCAACGACAGTCCCGTTCCGAACACAAACTCGGATAACGAACACGACGACATCATCGGAGGCTCAACCACCGAAGTAACACCGTCGGCCCACCTCATCATGGCAGTAATAGCCCTGTGGACCGAACCATTCTTGGCCTACTTTAATAGGAAGGAGCTCCCAGAAGATCAGAATGAGGTTCGCCGCATAGTCCGGCGTTCGAAAGCCTATAAAGTTCACGAAGGAGAGCTCTACAAGAAAAGCACTACCGGAGTCCTTCAAAGGTGTATCTCCGAGGAGGAGGGGCGGCAACTCTTGGCAGAAATTCACGCCGGTCTCGGCGGACACCACGCCGCAGCCCGGGCACTTGTCAGCAAGGTCTTCCGTACAGGATTTTACTGGCCTACGGCCCGGGCAGACACACAGGACCTCGTCCAGTGCTGCGTCGGATGCCAACTCTTCGCCAACCAAAGCCGTATGCCTCCAACCGCTCTACAAACAATCCCCATTACATGGCCCTTTGCGGTCTGGGCCTTGGACATGGTCGGACCCCTTAAAGGGGGAAGCCATAAGAAAAAATATATGTTGGTCATGGTGGACAAATTCACCAAGTGGATAGAGGCTAGACCAGTTAAAACGGCCGAGTCCGGACCGGTGATTGCATTCATATCTGATGTGGTACACCGTTACGGTGTACCGCACAGCATCATCACCGATAATGGTTCGAATTTTACAGCCGATGAGGTGAAAACCTGGTGCGCTAATCTGGGCATTAAGCTCGATTACGCCTCCGTCTATCACCCGCAAACAAACGGTCAAGTCGAGCGAGCTAATGGTCTCATTATGAGCGGCATTAAACCCAGACTAGTGCGTTCTTTGACAAAATTAGACAAGCACTGGGTCGAGGAGCTTGACTCCGTACTCTGGGGGCTGCGGACCACGCCCAACCGTACCAACAGATACACACCTTTTTCATGGTGTACGGGGCAGAGGCCGTGTTGCCCTGCGATATTATACACGATTCACCTCGAGTGCATATGTACGAGGAGAAAGAGGCCGAGTTGGATCGGCAGGACAGCCTTGATGCCCTGGAAGAAGAATGCGATGTCGCCAGAGCCCGTTCAGCATTTTATCAACAGCAGGCTCGAAGGTATCAAAGCAGAGAGGTACGGACCAAGACTTACAATATTGGCGAACTCGTTCTACGCTTACCGGAGAAGAAAAAGGACAAACTCAAGCCCAAATGGGAGGGTCCCTTCATAATAGACGAAGTTCTCACCAGAGGAGCATACCGTCTTTGTGATGCATCAGACAATTGCCTAGAGCCGAACCCCTGGAACGCGGCCGGACTACGAAGGTTCTATGCCTAGCGCCGAACTCTTTGTTAGTATCCTTCTCCCCTATAGTTTCCATTACTCTTTCTCCCTCTTACACATTTTTTTTCTTTCTTTCGCTTTAAAAAGCACTCATTCGGCTTGACCGAACACTATTGACGTACACATCTTTACATATGTACGCCCATTATACCTGGGGGGCTTCTTTAACAGAAGATTGTTGATATTATTTTCCGAGCATCAAGCTCATCACACATGCACGCTTTCCCGCATGTCTTTTTCTTCGCCATTATATGCATTGATATGACTTAAGTTTTGGCCAAGCTGGGTTGCCTGGCTCCTGTGCTTACCCCTACGTTCCCGATTGTTCGGCTAGGTGGTAAAGGGAGCACCTCTGCGATTGTTACTGCCGGGTCATCCGGATGTGTACCTCAGACTGGGTGAAGCCGAAAGCTAGCGTTCTTAAGGGAATATTCGGTCGGTGGATGAAAAATCTCTTTTGCACTCACTCTATTGTGAACCCCCGGAAGCTATACATACTGTGACTATCACATCAGAATTCGGACATGCCTACTAACGCATGCACACCCAGGGAAAGGAACCCTTAACGGAACTATTCTCTCTGGAAGATGTTTCTTACGACTCAAATGTAATATAACATAACTAGCAGAATACAACTTGTCTGTTCAAGCAATTATGACCCCTACGCCTAGTTTTCCAGGCATGCCCCGGCCTATTCGGCCGTGAGGGTATCCGGAAACACTCCGTACCTTCGAGTCCGGAGGTTGAAGCGAAAAGGTCTGCCATGACAAATGATATACAATTCAGCTAGAATTCCACACGGTGAGGAAAGTACATAGTCACTTGGACTCAAACACTTCCTCCTCTATACCGTCCAACAGGCAATCTAATTTACAATCCTGTTGGGAATATTTGGCGGCCACCTCTACTTGGTCATACACTAAACTAACGGGAATTTCTTCCCCATTCGGCCCTACCAGTCCGACACACGCCATGTGATTAGGATCAAGCTTGGTATACCGAGTCTTCACCATGGCCCAAGCCTCTCACGCACCCTCTCGACAGGCCGATATCTTCCATAGTCGGATATGCCGCCGCGCTCCTGTGAACCGCTCTACAAGCTCCTCCATACTTCCTGGAGAGGAGGGGGAGGGCCATAGAGCCTTGGCAACACTCCGCATCGCCAGCCTCGCCTGTTCGTGCACTTGCGACAGCTTATGCAGCAGATCACTCGATGATCCGGACACCTCCTCTTCAGGACGACCCGTCAATATACCGGCAAGCATGGCTACATCAGTTTCATTTCTCTCTGAACTACTAAAAACAAATAAGTTTGGAAGCATACTGAATATGTGGAGTTTCTTGTTCTCCTTTACGGAGTCGGATAGCTGGGCTCGCACATCCTTCAATTCTTCACCCAACTTGGTGTTGGAGTCATGCAGCTTGTTTTTCTCGTCCCTGACGCGGGCCAGCACACGTTCACCTGTGGCGTGTTGCCTCTTCGCCTCTCTTTCTCCCTCTTGGGCGGTCTTCAACTCCTTCTCAAATTGGTCAGGCGACCCTATTATGCGATCAGTGGCAGTATTAGCACATTTGGTATACATTCACTATTCCTCAATAAAGGGGAACGTTACCAGTGGATAACTTCTTCAAATTCTCCAGTTCGGTGGTGACAGCATTTAACTGCGCCCGACACTGTTCCAGCTCTTGGACTAGTAGGTCGTTCTTCTCGGTAAGAACCTGGCGATATAACGGTCCACAAATCAGTTGTACCAACTGCTTTCAGTCCCGGGGGCTACTGGCACATGGCTATTCTATTTCGGAAAAACAAAAATTTCCCGCACATCTGTTAAATACTGCTTCGTGGCTCTACTAAGCCCGTTTCGAGCAGTTCGGATGTACGCATCGGCTGAGCTGAAAGCATTGAATGCCTCTTCCAAAAACTCAGGGTCTCGTAAAACAACCCTACAGCGCCGATGATTCATGGCGCTCTCCACTTCCGTGTTGGTAACGGACATGTTCTCCGAACCCTCGGCTGAAGGACAGTCTGGCACTGTTCCTACGTTGGCTCCCGCCTTTCCAACGGGGTCTAAATCCCGAGCGCGGGGAGTACGGCTGGCCGGACCCTCGAATTTAGTCCGGTGAACCTTTTTCCTGGTGTCAAATAAGCGTACAAGTTACAGTTGGATGTGACTGTTGACGTATACCTTTAAATCCTTACTTCTTTGCCGACGGACCGGTCGTGACTTCATCGACCTTCCTTTTAGAGGCCTTGCCCGACGTCGGAGCTGCTCTCTTTGGAGCCGCTCCTGGAGTAGTATGACGCGCCGAACGCTTCCCCTGTGGAGCGCGAGACAATGATGGGAGAGTCAGTGCAAGGAAGCTCTTTTGAGAGAGGTTTGTTCTCAACGGCTTACGTGGGAGGCAGGAAGAAGACCAGGGTAATCGGCGACAATGGCCACTTTCGTGCCATCGTAGCTCGCCTGGTAAAACACCCCTTCCGCGAGTACCAGGATCCTCTTCGAAGCCGGGATCCAATTCCCGGTTGTGGTCCTCAGGCTGTGGGGCGGGGCTGTAAAATCCCTCGGTGATTCTTCGCCAATGCTGTTATAGGCGGGTTAGGAATCCGTCAAAGGTAACCTGGGAAGTGAAATGAGTAAAGCAGAAGGATTGGGGCTTACCCAACTGGGAGGATTATACATAGAATATCCATCTCTGCGATTGATTCGAAGAAATTCCTCTTCCTCCCCTTTGAACAGCTCGACCAGTATTTTGGCCAGAGCGGCGGGGGTGCCCGGACCTTTTTGACCACAACGGGAGGCGTCGTCCTCCCCGTTGTACTGCCACATTAGGAGCCCTCTGTGTTGAAGTGGATGAACCCCTCGCGTTATGGAGGTCTCCATTACCTCAACCATTGTTAATCCGGACTGGGCGAGCGTCTTTATCTCGCCCAAGAGTTGACGAACCTCCGCACTATCATCCTCCTCGAAGCTCCGGGGGCGCCAACTATGGCGTTTCTTTAGCGGAACACCTGCAAATTCAGGGAGACCCTTTCGGACTGGGTCGGGAAGTGCAACGTCCTCAATACAGAACCACTCGGAAAGCCATTCTTCGGATGCCTTCCTTGGTGTGCTGGACGGGTATCCGGTATTTGCGATGCGCCACACTTCGGCACCGCCAACCTCAAATATAGACCCTTCATGGTTACGTGGGACAAGACAAAACAATTTTCTCCACAATTCGTAATGGGCTTCGACGCTCAGGAACAGTTCGCATAAAGCAACATAACCGGTGATGTGCAAGATGGAGGCGGGAGTGAAGTTGTGCAGCTGAAGACCGTAATATTCCAAAAGCCCTCGAAGGAATGGATGGACAGGAAATCCGACGCCCCTCAGAAGATAGGGGACGAAGCACACTCGCTCCCTTCCGGATGGATTAGGGAAGTCCTCCGCTTGAGTTACGCCATTAAAAGAGACCAACCCTGCTCGGACAGGGACCAAATCCGCAGGAGGAAGAAATCCCTGTGTTTGCAGCTTTGCTAGCTGACTACTAGTCACGGAACACTTGTCCCACTCGCTTCTCTTTGGGCTGGAGCGGGAGGAAGAGCTGGGGATGCTAGCCATGTTGGAGTGGTTTCTCTCGGCAGTTTCTGGGGATTTTTTCTCAGCACGATATCGCCTGGATCTAAGATCCGATTTCATTAAATAGGCATTCTGCCTTGTGTGGACGGGGTGTTATTCGCAAAAATGCCCTGACTTTCCGCATCCGCTCGACGCGTGGAAGACGAAGTTATTAGCGCGCAGAAGCCGAGGGAAACGATGTTGAGTCAACAACCGGATACATTACTCGAAGAAGGGAACCCACCTTGCAATTCCGAAGACAATTCAAGCGCCGAACACATCGTCATTGAAGACTGGTTCAGGGGCTACCGAGGGAGTCCTGGACTAAGGGGTCCTCAGGGATCCGACCTTTCATCCATGGGCCGGACTGATGGGCTATGAAGACATGAAGACTGAAGACTATACCCGTGTCCGGATGGGACTCTACTTGGCGTAGAAGGCAAGCTAGGCAATCGATTATGAAGATTCCCTCCTTAATGTAACCGACTCCATGTAACCCTAGATCAATCCGGTGTCTATATAAACCAGAGAGCATAGTCCGGATAGGACGGATTCATGACCATATACTCATAGGCTAGACTTCTAGGGTTTAGCCATTACGATCTCATGGTAGATCAACTCTTGTAACATTCATATTCATCAAGATCAATCAAGCAGGAAGTAGGGTATTACCTCCATAGAGAGGGCCCGAACCTGGGTAAACATTGTGTCCCCCGTCTCCTGTTACCATTGATCCTAGACGCACAGTTCGGGACCCCCTACCCGAGATCCGCCGGTTTTGACACCGACACCCCTTTACACAGATACCCATGCATATGTAGTGTAGATCCTTGCTTGCAAGTACTTTGGATGAGTACTCACGGTTGCTTTTCTCCCTCTTTTCCCCCTTTCCATTCTACCTGGTTGTCGCAACTAGATGCCGGAGTCTAGGAGCCAGACGTCACCGTCGACGACGACTCCTACTACACCGGAGGTGCCTACTACTACGTGCAGGCCGCCGTCGACGACCAGGAGTAGTTTAGGAGGATCCCAGGCAGGAGGCATGCGCCTCTTTCGATCTGCATCCCAGTTTGTGCTAGCCATCTTATGGCAACTTGTTGAACTTATGTCTATACTCAGATATTCTTGCTTCTGCTGACTCGTCTATGATAGAGCACTTGTATTCGAGCCCTCGAGGCCCCTGGCTTGTAATATGATGCTTGTATGACTTATTTTATTTTTAGAGTTGTGTTGTGATATCTTCCCGTGAGTCCCTGATCTTGATCGTACACGTTTGCGTGTATGATTAGTGTACAATTGAATCGGGGGCGTCACATTCTTGAGGTGATATGATCTTGATGTATCGCGAGCTTTGCTATTATAGTTGGATCTTATGATGTTTCTCCCCCTCTACTCTCTTGTAATGGGTTGAGTTTTCTCTTTGAAGTTATCTTATCTGATTGAGTCTTTAAGGATTTGAGAACACTTGATGTATGTCTTGCATGTGCTTATCTGTGGTGACAATGGGATATTCACATGATCTACTTGATGTATGTTTTGGTGATCAACTTGCGGGTTCCGTAACATTGTGAACTTATGCATAGGGGTTGGCACACATTTTCGTCTTGACTCTCCGGTAGAAACTTTGGGGCACTCTTTGTAGTTCTTTGTGTTGGTTGAATAGATGAATCTGAGATTGTGTGATGCATATCGTATAATCATACCCACGGATACTTGAGGTGACATTGGATTATCTAGGTGACATTAGAGTTTTGGTTGATATGTGTCTTAAGGTGTTATTCTAGTACGAACTCTATGATAGATCGAACGGAACGAATAGCTTCTTGTTATTTTACTACGGACTCTTGAATAGATCAATCGGAAAGGATAACTTTGAGGTGGTTTCGTACCCTACCATAATCTCTTCATTTGTGCTCCGCTATTAGTGACTTTGGAGTGACTCTTTGTTGCATGTTGAGGGATAGTTATATGATCCAATTATGTTATTATTGTTGAGAGAATTTGCACTAGTGAAAGTGTGAACCCTAGGCCTTGTTTCCTAGCATTGTAATATGTGCTCACTTTTACCACTTGTTACCTTGCTGTTTTTATATGTTCAGATTACAAAAACCTATATCTACCATCCATATTGCACTTGTATCACCATCTCTTCGCCGAACTAGTGCACCTATACAATTTACCATTGTATTGGGTGTGTTGGGGACACAAGAGACTCATTGTTATTTGGTTGTGGGGTTGCTTGAGAGAGACCATCTTCATCCTACGCCTCCCATGGATTAATAAACCTTAGGTCATCCACTTGAGGGAAATTTGCTACTCTCCTACAAACCTCCGCACTTGGAGGCCCAACAACGTCTACAAGAAGAAGGTTGCATAGTAGACATCAGCTGCCAAGCCCTGTTCTTCCTCGGGAGGGCAGATCTGGAGTCCTTTCGGGGCTCCGAAGAGGGGAATCCGTCGCCATCGTCATCATCAACCATCCTCCATCTCCAATTTCATGATGCTCACCGCCATGCGTGAGTAATTCCATCGTAGGCTTCCTGGACCGTGATGGGTTGGATGAGATTTACCATGTAATCGAGTTAGTTTTGTTAGGGTTTGATCCCTAGTATCCACTATGTTCTAAGATTGATGTTGCTATGACTTTGCTATGCTTAATGCTTGTCACTAGGGCCCGAGTGCCATGATTTCAGATCTGAACCCTTTATGTTTTCATGAATATATTTGTGTTCTTGATCCGATATTGCAAGTCAATAGTCACCTACTACGTGTTATGATCCGGCAACCCCGGAGTGACAATAGTCAGGACCACTCTCGGTGATGACCGTAGTTTGAGGAGTTCATGTATTCACTAAGTTCTAATGCTTTGGTCCGGTACTCTATTAAAAGGAGGCCTTAATATCCCTTGGTTTCCAATAGGACCCCGCTACCACGGGAGGGTAGGACAAAACATGTCATGCAAGTTCTTTTCCATAAGCACGTATGACTATATTCGGAATACATGCCTACATTACATTGATGAACTGGAGCTAGTTCTGTGTCACCCTATGTTATAACTATTGCATGATGAATGCCATTCGACATAATTATCCATCATTGATCCATTGCCTACGAGCTCGTTTCATATTGATCTTTGCTAAGTTACTTTTCTGTTTCCACTGTTACGATTGCTACAAAACTGCTACTGTTACTTTTGCCACCGTTACCGCTACTGCCATACTACTTTGTGATGTCGCTTGAAGCTATGTCCGTATTTCCCCAAAGAGGAAGGGATGATGCAGCACAGCGGCGGTAGGTATTTCCCTTACATATGAAACCAAGGTTATCGAACCAATAGGAGAACCAAGCAACACAACGTAAACAGCCCTTGCACACAACAAATCCTCGCAACCCGACGTGTTAAAGGGGTTGTCAATCCCTTCCGGGTACAGCGCCTCAAGATAGGCAAACAGACGTGAGATAAAATTGTAGTAGATTGATAGATCAAACGCCAAACAAAATAAATAGAAATAAAATGCAGCAAGGTATTTTTGTATTTTTGGTTTAATAGATCTAAAGATAAATGCAAAGGAAAAGTAGATCATAAAGGCAAATATATGAGAAAGAGACCCGGGGGCCGTAGGTTTCACTAGTAGCTTCTCTCGAGAAAAATAGCAAACGGTGGGTGAACAAATTACTGTTGGGCAATTGATAGAACTTCAAATAATCATGACGATATCCAGGCAATGATCATTATATAGGCATCACGTCCAAGATTAGTAGACCGACTCCTGCCTGCATCTACTACTATTACTCCACACATCGATCGCTATCCAGCATGCATCTAGTGTATTAAGTTCATGGAAAAACGGAGTAATGCAATAAGAACGATGACATGATGTAGACAAGATCTATCTATGTAGAGATAGACCCCATCGTTTTATCCTTAGTAGCAACGATACATACGTGTCGGTTCCCCTTCTGTCACTGGGATCAAGCACCGTAAGATCGAACCCACTACAAAGCACCTCTTCCCATTGCAAGATAAATAGATCAAGTTCGCCAAACAAAACCCAAATATCGGAGAAGAAATACGAGGCTATAAGCAATCATGCATATAAGAGATCAAAGAAACTCAAATAACTTTCATGGATATAAAAAGATAGATCTGATCATAAACTCAAAGTTCATCGATCCCAACAAACACGCCGCAAAAGAGTTACATCATATGGATCTCCAAGAGACGATTGTATTGAGAATTCAGTGAGAGAGAGGAAGCCATCTAGCTACTAACTACGGACCCGAAGGTCTACAAAGAACCACTCACGCATCATCGGAGAGGCACCAATGGAGGTGGTGAACCCCATCCGAGATGGTGTCTAGATTGGATCTGGTGGTTTTGGACTCTGCGGCGGCTGGATCAATATTTCGTCGACTCCCCTAGGGTTTTGGGAATATTGGGGTATTTATAGAGCAAAGAGGCGGTCCGGGGGCACCCGAGGTGGGCACAACCCACCAGGGCGCGCCTGGGCCTCCTGGTGCGCCCTGGTGGGTTGTGCTCTCCTTGGATCACCCCCAGGCGCAGCCAGGGCCCATTATGTTCCTTCGGGTCCAGAAAAAATCTCCGTGGAGTTTCATTGCATTTGGACTCCGTCTGATATTGATTTCCTGCAATGTAAAAAACATGCAAAAAACATCAACTAGCACTTGGCACTATGTCAATAGGTTAGTACCAAAAAATGATATAAAATGATTATAAAACATCCAAGATTGATAATATAACAGCATGGAACAATAAAAAATTATAGATACATTGGAGACGTGTCACTTTGCTACTAAATATTTTGCTGCAGATATTAAGTCTTTCAGGTGTGGTTGAATTGACAACTCAGCTGCTAATACTCGAGAATATTCTTTGGCTCCCCTTGTGTCGAATCAATAAATTTGGGCTGAATACTCTCCCCTCGAAAACTGTTGCGATCCCCTATACTTGTGGGTTATCATCCATACAGAACCGAAGAGAATGCTGTCTCAAGTGATAAGTTCGAGGAACTTCACCAAGTATATCTAAGTTGCAGAGAAGAACGAGCTATATCTATTGAAGTCATGTAGACGAGAAGATTGATGTGAAGGAATTAACCCCTCGAACATTTACTGCTAAAGTGAAGCATTTGGTTCGGTATTGTCGTCCGAAGAAATTGACTACAGCGAATGGAAGTTGAAGACAAAGTTGAGACATAGTATTCATTTCTTTGTTCTTGTTTCGTTCATTTGAGTCATAGGACCTCCATACTATTAAGAGGGGTATAGATTCTCAAAACTTAGATCCATTGTGATGCTTAGCCTAAAACCTATGAAAGATGCAAGAGAAATCTCTTTATGCTCCGAATGATTACCTGGCAGCAGTAGATGTTGTTCTTCGTGCTGCAGGAGATATCTTTCGGACCGAGGAGTTAGCATTTCTTGCTCTGCAAGAAATGTTACCATTGTGCTCAATTTCCGACCGTTGGACTCATGTCGTTCAGCCATTGGCTGCTCCACATGTCCAATTTGGTCATTTCCCATCAGGGAAGGTTGCGACTATAAATAGCCACCCCGCATCGGCTTTGTCTGGTGGCTGCTCCGCTTAAGGTTTCTGGGAACATTGATTTGAGCACCCCCCTCTCCAAGTGATTTGAGTTTAAGATCCACCGAGAGAAAAATCAAGAGCCCAAGCTTAAACAGCGGTTTAGCATCATAGTAGTTCTAAGTTATAGTTCTTGTACCTATTACTCTTGAGAGTTGCACACTCTCTAGATGGATAGGTTTCGACTCGAGTGCTGAAGAGTTGTTGTCTTCACCGAGCTAGATCTTCAGCAACCAAGAGTGATTGTGGTTCACGAAGGTCGACCGAAGGTTTGGAGATCGTCGACAAGTATCTACCACGAGTGAAATCAACTGAAGTCTGATTAGCTTCAAGTTGAAGGAGAATAGGGTAAAGAGAGTTTATCTTCCGTGTTAGGTCACAGCCCCTCCAAACAGATGTAGTCCTTTGGCAGAAGGGTGAACTGGTCTACCAAATCTCTCTGTCACCATCGAACACCACCGGTTAAATTTACTTCACTTCATTACTTTCGACAACCTTCATATGTGCTCTGTGACGACAGTTATCTGATCAGTTATTCTCTGTAGCATATCATTTGGATTCACTCACGCTGTGGCAGTTATCATTCGTTGCTATCACTTTGTTGCACCCCTATCACTTTGTAATGCTACCTTAGTTCTTGTCATCCTCTGTGTTGTGAACTTTTACCTCTGCATAGCTATTTCCTCGAAGTTATTTGTTGTAGTTCTTTACCTGCTCTGTGTGATGATATTGTATTTGTTGGCATACTGCATTACCATCGTTATCATCAAGCCTGTTATGTCATATGCTCGAACCATTATTGCATCCTACATCGAAGGTTTTGTTCCTCAATAGCAAGCTTGATCAATTCCATTTCTACCAAACATTATTTCCATTGCTGTTTTTGGGATCATTTCAAAACATTCGCAAGAATTTTTGAATCTCCCATTCACCCCCCTCTGGTCGATATACTCTCGGTCCTAACAATTGGTATCAGAGCAGGTACTCCTTGTCTCTATTTATTAAAGGTCTGACGTCCTTGGAGTTTTTAGTATGTCGTATGCAGGTAGATCCTTGCACTCCGAGAGATTTCCTATCTTCGATGGAAATGATTATCTCTACTGGAAAGAAAGATTGAGAATCAGAATTCAAGCCATCAACATAGACTTGTGGGAGATTGTGGAAAATGGATATACCATAGAGCAACCTGATGAGCTCACTTCCGATGACAAAGCTAATCTGCGGTTAAATGCTCAAGCAAAATATATCATCTGTAGCAGTCTCTCAAAAGACATTTTCTTTCAATTCCAAAAGCTCAACACTGGAAAGCAACTTCGGGATGCAATCAATAATTCTCATGAAGAATTCATCGCCAGAATTGATCCACACACTCAAAATGCTTCGTGCCATGTTTGCTGGTTTCAGAAGTCTTCGTAAGGAAAGTGCTATGGAACTCACGGATCGATTGACAAACATTGTCGAAAGACTTCATCAACGAGGAGTAACTGATATCACCGATAGAGATGTGGTCAACAAGCTTCTGAGTGCCCTTGATGCAACCTTCGATCCCATCGTAGCTGAAATCAAGCAAAGACTAGACTATGAAGAACTTCACTATGTTGAGATCATGACGCTCTTGTCCATTCACGAAGAAAAGATGGAGCTTGAAAATGCAGCAAGAATCTGCCTCAGAAGGTGAAGGGGAAATCCTTTCACATTATGGTAGCTCACAAGAAGAAGAAGATGTTGAGAATCAACACAGCATCGCCACAGAACTAGAGATGCTAACAAAAAGGCTAAGTGATCTCAGAAGACAAAATTTATGCCTCACGGATGATGATGAGTTTGACTTGCCTGAATCATCAAGAAGGTTATCTTCGAAAGAAATGAAGTGTTTCAAATGCAAATAATTTGGTCATCTCATTGCAGACTGGCCCTGCTGGGAAGAAAAACCTAGCAATGGATGGAAATATCTTCACTACAGTGGATTCACACGAATGGATCGTCATACTAAGCTCTCGAAGAAACATGAACCTTCATCATCTTCTTCCATGTGAACAGTCACTAAAGTGAAAGCCAGAGCAACCGTCGAGTCAAATATGAAGAGAATATCAACAACTGAATAGAGCATGCGCTGATATGACCCTAGATTTTGAAGAGGAGGCGACAGACTTTGAATTAGATGATGAAGAATTTCATAGAAGGATAGGAAGGAGCAATGCCTTCATTGCCTATGAATCATCAGAAAATTCACTCGAATCAGACTCCGGTGATGATGCCTCAAGTGATGATGGACCAATCACATTCTGTCTCATGGAAAAATCATCTAAGGATCAGGTGTCAACAAAACACCAAAAGTCCATGAATGGATATTCTCCTGAATACATTGCCTATGCTAAACTTGTTAAGATTGCAAAATCTTAAAAAGATGAACTTGAAATGATTGAGAGAAATCTTAGGAAAACCGAAGGATTACTGGTCGAAGAGGTGGAGAAGAATCAAAAGTTGATTGAAGAGCAAAATGCTTTTCCTTCAACTATTGATGATCTTACCAATCGATATGATTCCCTTACAGTTGATTATGAGAGTTTATCATATGACCTCCTTAATAGGAATCAAGAACTTGAGTCACTGAAAGAGTCTCATAACAAGTTGGCAAAAGAATAAGCTTCTCTCTTCGTCGAGCAATCCAATCGTCTTCCTGATGATTTTGTGCCTCCTTGCTTAAAATACCTAGAATGTAACAATGCCGATTCACATGCTGAAACTTCTAATGCTAACATTGAGAATATTGCAACCATTATGAATGATTTCTCTAACCGCTCTCCCGAGGATTTTGTTGTCATTTCTGATGAAACTTGCAGATTAAAGAACTTGCTTGAGACAGGAATGCTAAAGAGCCTAAAAGGGCATCAAACTCTCTGTGATGTGGTCACGAAGTCAGTACTGCACAAAAATCCTTGAGGAATGATTGGGTTTCGAAAGAAAAATCTGTTGGGAATGTAGTATTTCAAAAATTATCCTATGATCATGCAAGATCTATCTAGGAGAAGCATAGCAACGAGCGGGGAGAGTGTTTCCATGAACCCTCGTAGACCGAAAGCGGAAGCGTTTAGTAACGCGGTTGATGTAGTCGAACGTCTTCACGATCCAACCGATCCAAGTACCGAACGTACGGCACCTCCGTGTTCAGCACACGTTTAGTACGATGACATCCCTCGAGCTCTTGATCCAGTTGAGGAGGAGGGAGAGTTCCATTAGCACGACAGCATGGCGACGGTGATGGTGAAGTTACCGGTGCAGGGCTTCGCCTAAGCACTACGATGATATGACCGAGGTGTGTAACTGTGGAAGGGGGCACCGCACACGGCTAAGAGAAGACTTGGTGTGTATCTGGGGTGCCCCCCTCCCACGTATATAAAGGAGGGGGGGAGGAGGAGGCCGGCCAAGGGGGGCGTGCGCCATAGGGGAGTCCAACTAGGATTCCCAATCCTAGTTAGAGTCCCCTTCCTTTCCAAGAGGGGGAGAGAAGGAAGTAGGAAGAGAGGGAGAAGGAAAGAGGGGGGCGCCGCCCCCTCCCTAGTCCAATTAGGACTTGCCATGGGGGGGCGTGTTGCCTCCCCTTGTGGCCCTTATCTCCTTTCCACTAAAGCCCATTAAGGCCCAATACTTCCCCGGGGGGTTCCGGTAACCTCCCGGTACTCCAAAACTTATCCGATACTTCCCAAAACCATTCCGGTGTCCGAATGTAACCTTCCAATATATGAATCTTTACCTCTCGACCATTTCGAGATTCCTCGTCATGTCCGTGATCTCATCTGGGACTCCGAACAAACTTCGTTCATCAAATCACATAACTCATAATACAAATCGTCATCGAACATTAAGCGTGCGGACCCTACGGGTTCGAGAACTATGCAGACATGACCGAGACACATCTCCGGTCAATAACCAATAGCGGAACCTGGATGCTCATATTGGTTCCTACATATTCTACGAAGATCTTGATCGGTCAAATCGCATAACAACATACGTTGTTCCCTTTGTCATCCGTATGTTACTTGCCCGAGATTCGATCGTCAGTATCCTCATACCTAGTTCAATCTCGTTACCGGCAAGTCTCTTTACTCATTCTGTAATGCATCATCCCGTAACTAACTCATTAGTCACATTGCTTGCAAGGCTTATAGTGATGTGCATTACCGAGAGGGCCCAGAGATACCTCTCCGATACTAGGAGTGACAAATCCTAATCTCGATCTATGCCAACTCAACAAACACCATTGGAGACACCTGTAGAGCATCTTTATAATCACCTAGTTATGTTTTGACGTTTGATACCACACAAAGTGTTCCTCCGGTATTCGGGAGTTGCATAATCTCATAGTTAGAGGAACATGTATAAGTCATGAAGAAAGCAATAGCAATAAAACTAAACGATCATTATGCTAAGCTAACAGATGGGTCTTGTCCATCACATCATTCTCTAATGATGTGATCCCGCTCATCAAATGACAACACATGTCCATGGTTAGGGAACTTAACCATCTTTGATTAATGAGCCAGTCAAGTAGTGGCATACTAGGGACACTTTGTTTGTCTATGTATTCACACATGTACTAAGTTTCCGGTTAATACGACTCTAGCATGAATAATAAACATTTATCACGATATAAGGAAATATAAATAACAACTTTATTATTGCCTCTAGGGCATATTTCCTTCAGTCTCCCACTTGCACTAGAGTCAATAATCTAGATTACATATTAATGATTCTAACACCCATGGAGTCTTGGTGCTGATCATGTTTTGCTCGTGAGAGAGGCCTAGTTAACGGGTCTGCAATATTTAGATCCGTATGTATTTTGCAAATCTCTATGTCTCCCTCCTTGACTTGATCATGGATGGAATTGAAGCGTCTCTTGATGTGTTTGGTTCTCTTGTGAAATCTGGATTCCTTCGCCAAGGCAATTGCTCCAGTATTGTCACAAAAGATTTTCATTGGACCCGATGAACTAGGTATTACACCTAGATCGGGTATGAACTCCTTCATCCAGACTCCTTCATTTTCTGCTTCCGAAGCAGCTATGTACTCCGCTTCACACGTAGATCCCGCCACGACACTCTGCTTGGAACTGCACCAACTGATAGCTCCACCATTCAATATAAACACGTATCCGGTTTGTGACTTAGAGTCATCCAGATCAGTGTCAAAGCTTGCATCGACGTAACCATTTACGACGAGCTCTTTGTCACCTCCATAAATGAGAAACATATCCTTAGTCCTTTTTAGGTATTTCAGGATGTTCTTGACCGTTGTCTAGTGATCCACTCCTGGATTAATTTGGTACCTCCCTGCTAAACTTATAGCAAGGCACACATCAGGTCTGGTATACAGCATTGCATACATGATAGAACCTATGGCTGAGGCATAGGGAATGACTTCCATTTTCTCTCTATCTTCTACAGTGGTCGGGCATTGAGTCTGACTCAACTTCACACCTTGTAATACATGCAAGAACCCTTTCTTTGACTGATCCATTTTGAACTTCTTCAGAACTTTATCAAGGTATGTGCTTTGTGAAAGTCCAATTAAGCGTCTTGATCTATCTCTATAGATCTCGACTCCCAATATATACGCAGCTTCACCGAGGTCTTTCATTGAAAAATTCTTATTCAAGTATCCTTTTATGCTATCCAGAAATTCTGTATTATTTCCAATCAACAATATGTCATCCACATATAATATTAGGAATGCTACAATGCTCCCACTCACTTTCTTGTAAATATAGGCTTCTCCAAAAGTCTGTATAAAACCATATGCTTTGATCACACTATCAAAGCGTATATTCCAACTCCGAGAGACTTGCACCAGTCCATAAATGGAACGCTGGAGCTTGCACACTTTGTTAGCACCTTTTGGATCGACAAAACCTTCTGGTTGCATCATATATAACTCTTCTTTAAGATATCCATTAAGGAATGCAGTTTTGACATCCATTTGCCAAATTTCATAATCATAAAATGTGGCAATTGCTAACATGATTCGGACAGACTTAAGCATCACTACAGGTGAGAAAGTCTCATCGTAGTCAAGTCCTTGAACTTGTCGAAAACCTTTCGCAACAAGTTGAGCTTTGTAGACAGTAACATTGCCGTCCGCGTCAGTCTACTTCTTGAAGATCCATTTATTCTCTATTGCTTGCCGATCATCGGGCAAGTCAACCAAAGTCCACACTTTGTTCTCATACATGGATACCATCTCAGATTTCATGGCCTCAAACCATTTCGCGGAATCTGGGCTCATCATCGCTTCCTCATAGTTCGTAGGTTCGTCATGGTCAAGTAACATGACCCCCAGAACAGGATTACCATACCACTCTGGTGCGGATCATACTCTGGTTGACCTACGAGGTTCAATAGTAACTTGATATGAAGTTTCATGATCATCATGATTAGCTTCCTCACTGATTGGTGTAGGAATCACTCGAACTGATTTCTGTGATGAACTACTTTCCAATTCGGGAGAAGGTACAATTACCTCATCAAGTTCTACTTTCCTCCCACTCACTTCTTTCGAGAGAAACTCCTTCTCTAGAAAGGATCCATTCTTAGTAACGAATATCTTGCCTTCGGATATGTGATAGAAGGTGTACCCAACAGTCTCCTTTGGGTATCCTATGAAGACACATTTCTCCAATTTGGGTTCGAGCTTATCAGGTTGAAGCTTTTTCACATAAGCATTGCAGCCCCAAACTTTAAGAAACGACAGCTTAGGTTTCTTGCCAAACCACAGTTCATATGGTGTCGTCTCAACGGATTTAGATGGTGCCCTATTTAACGTGAATGCAGCCGTCTCTAAAGCATAACCCCAAAATGATAATGGTAAACCGGTAAGAGATATCATAGATCGCACCATATCCAATAAAGTACGGTTACGATGTTCGGACACACCATTACGCTGTGGTGTTCCATGTGGCGTGAGTTGTGAAACTATTCCACATTGTTTCAAATGAAGACCAAACTCATAACTCAAATATTCACCTCCACGATCAAATCATAGAAACTTTATTTTCTTGTTATGATGATTTTCCACTTCACTCTGAAATTCTTTGAACTTTTCAAATGTTTCAGACTTATGTTTCATCAAGTAGATATACCCATATCTGCTCAAATCATCTGTGAAGGTCAGAAAATAACGATACCCGCCGTGAGCCTCAACACTCATCGGACCGCATACATCAGTATGTATTATTTCCAACAAGTCTGTTGCTCGCTCCATTGTTCTGGAGAATGGAGTCTTAGTCATCTTGCCCATGAGGCATGGTTCGCAAGTATCAAGTGATTCACAATCAAGTGATTCCAAAAGCCCATCAGCATGGAGTTTCTTCATGCGCTTTACACCAATATGACCTAAACGACAGTGCCACAAATAAGTTGCACTATCATTATTAACCTTGCATCTTTTGGCTTCAATATTATGAATATGTGTATCACTACAATCGAGATTCAACAAAAATAGACCACTCATCAAGGGTGCATGACCATAAAAGAAATTACTCATATAAATAGAACAACCATTATTCTCTGATTTAAATGAATAACCGTCTCGCATCAAACAAGATCCAGATATAATGTTCATGCTCAACGCTGGCACCAAATAACAATTATTCAGGTCTAAAACTAACCCCGAAGGTAGATGTAGAGGTAGCGTGCCGACGGCGATCACATCGACTTTGGAACCATTTCCCACACGCATCGTCATCTCGTCCTTAGCCAATCTTGTTTAATCCATAGCCCCTGTTTCGAGTTGCAAATATGAGCAACAAAACCAGTATCAAATACCAAGGCGCTACTACGAGCATTAGTAAGGTACACATCAATAACATGTATATCAAATATACCTTTCACTTTGCCATCCTTCTTATCCGCCAAATACTTGGGGCAGTTCCGCTTCCAGTGACCAGTCCCTTTGTAGTAGAAGCACTCAGTCTCAGGATTAGGTCCGGACTTGGGTTTCTTCACTTGAGAAGCAACTTGCTTGCCATTCTTCTTGAAGTTCCCCTTCTTCCCTTTTCCCTTTTTCTTGAAACTAGTGGTCTTGTTAACGATCAACACTTGATGCTCCTTCTTGATTTCTACCTCCGCGGCCTTTAGCATCGCGAAGAGCTCGGGAATTGTCTTATCCATCCCTTGCATATTATAGTTCATCACAAAGCTTTTGTAGCTTGGTGGCAGTGATTGAAGAACTCTGTCAATGACACTATCATCAGGAAGATTAACTCCCAGTTGAGTTAAGTGGTTGTGGTACCCAGACATTCTGAGTATATGTTCACTGACAGAACTATTCTCCTCCATCTTGCAGCTATAGAACTTATTGGAGACTTCATATCTCTCAATTCGGGCATTTGCTTGAAGTATTAACTTCAACTCCTAGAACATCTCATATGCTCCATGACGTTCAAAACCATCGTTGAAGTCCCGATTCTAAGTCGTAAAGCATGGCACACTAAACTATCGAGTAGTCATCAGCTTTGCTCTGCCAGACGTTCATAACGTCCGGTGTTGCTCCTGCAGCGGGTCTTGCACCTAGCGGTGCTTCCAGGACGTAATTCTTCTGTGCAGCAATGAGGATAATCCTCAAGTTACGGACCCATTCCGTGTAATTGCTACCATCATCTTTCAACTTAGCTTTCTCTAGGAACACATTGAAATTCAAAGGAATGGTAGCACGGGCCATTGATCTACAACAACATAGACATGCAAAAACTATCAGGTACTAAGTTCATGATAAATTAAAGTTCAATTCATCACATTACTTAAGAACTCCCACTTAGATAGACATCCCTCTAGTTATCTAAATGATCACGTGATCCAAATCAACTAAACCATGTCCGATCATCACGTGAGATGGAGTAGTTTTCAATGGTGAACATCACTATGTTGATCATATCTACTATATGATTCACGTTCGATCTTTCAATCTCAGTGTTCCGAGGCTATATCTGCATATGCTAGGCTCGTCAAGTTTAACCCAAGTATTCTGCACGTGCAAAGCTAGCTTGCACCCGTTGTACGTGAACGTAGAGCTTATCACACCCGATCATCACGTGGTGTCTCGGCACGACGAACTGTAGCAATGGTGCATACTCAGGGAGAACACTTATACCTTGAAATTTAGTGAGGGATCATCTTATAATGCTACCGCCGTACTAAGAAAAATAAGATGCATAAAAGATAAACATCACATGCAATCAAAATATGTGACATGATATGGCCATCATCATCTTGTGCCTTTGATCTCCATCTCCAAAACACCGTCATGATCTCCATCGTCACCGGCTTGACACCTTGATCTCCATCGTAGTATCGTTGTGGTCTCACCAACTATTGCTTCTACGACTATCGCTACCGCTTAGTGATAAACTAAAGCAATTACATGGCGATTGCATTTCATACGATAAAGCGACAACTATAAGGCTCCTGCCAGTTGCCGATAACGGTTACAAAACATGATCATCTCATACAACAATTTATATCTCATCATGTCTTGACCATATCACATCACAACATGCCCTGCAAAAACAAGTTGGAAGTCCTCTACTTTGTTGTTGCAAGTTTTACGTGGCTACTACGGGCTTCTAGCAAGAAACGTTCTTACCTACGTATCAAAACCACAAAGATTTTTCGTCAAGGGTGTTGTTTTAACCTTCAACAAGGACCGGCCATAGTCAAACTTGATTCAACTAAAGTTGGAGAAACAGACACCCGCTAGCCACCTTTGTGCGAAGCATGTCGGTAGAACCAGTCTCATGGACGTGGTCATGTAATCTCGGTCCGGGCCGCTTCATCCAACAATACCGCCGAATCAAAATAAGACGTTGGTGGTAAGCAGTATGACTATTATCGCCCACAACTCTTTGTTTTCTACTCGTGCATATAACATCTACGCATCGACCTAGCTCGGATGCCACTGTTGGGAATGTAGTATTTCAAAAATTATCCTATGATCATGCAAGATCTATCTAGGAGAAGCATAGCAATGAGTGGGGAGAGTGTGTCCACGAACCCTCATAGACCGAAAGCAGAAGTGTTTAGTAACGCGGTTGATGTAGTCGAATGTCTTCACGATCCAACCGATCCAAGTTCCGAATGCACGACACCTATGTGTTTAGCACACGTTCAGCACGATGACGTCCCTCGAGCTCTTCATCCAGTTGAGGAGGAGGGAGAGTTCTGTCAGCACGACGATGATATGACCGAGGTGTGTAACTGTGGAAGGGGGCACCGCACACGGCTAAGAGAAGACTTGGTGTGTCTTTGGGGTGCCCCCCTCCCACATATATAAAGGAGGGGGGAGGAGGAGGCCGGCCAAGGGGGGCATGCGCCATAGGGGAGTCCAACTAGGATTCCCAATCCTAGTTGGAGTCCCCTTCCTTTCCAAGAGGGGAAGAGAAGGAAGGAGGAAGAGAGGGAGAAGGAAAGAGGGGGGCGCCACCCCTCCCTAGTCCAATTTGGACTTGCCATGGGGGGGCGCTGCCTCCCCTTGTGGCTGCTAACTTGAATACGCAGAGTAATTCTCTTCGATACAATGATTATCATTCGCAGAAAGACCCAGAAAAATTCTCGAACGGGAATCGGTCAAAGCTTTGACAGAAGGAGTACATGCATACCTCCTCAAGTTATTATACTCATATCTATGGAAACAACTTCAACACATATTCGTATGATTACTCTCGAAGTGCACATTTGTTTTACAGATCTCGACGAAAGAATGTTCACGCTCAGACAAAGAAAAAGAGATCCTCGTTACCCACGCAAGTGTGGGTTGCGAGAAAGAACTAACCCTTTCTTGCAGATATTATCTCAGGGATTCCTCTCGATTATCCTTTATCCTAAGACCTATATTGTTGGTGCTAGTTCATTATGTTTTCTTTCGTCTCTTTGTTTTTCGTTGTGTTTGTGTTTTTTCCGAATGTCAACTCACTCAGAGCTCCTTGGTTTTGTGTTTTCTCTTGTCTGGCTGAGTGTTTTGGTTCGAACCCTGTTATCCCTTTGATCTGAATAAGATTTCAATTCGGTGTCCTTGGTCGCGAATGAAATCAACTTCGAACATTAGTATGTTTTGGCGCTTACCCTTCTTCAAACCCTTTGGCCTTCCATTCAGTTTCCGAGATTTTTGGAGGAAACGGTTGACACGTGCCCACGACCTCACGATCGTTATCGTGTCCTTTGAATGTGGAACGTCCCGCTTTTGTCGGCCGTTGATTTCAGAAGCGTTGGTTTCGCATGCGGGCTATAAATACCCCTCCCGGCTTCTTCTTCCTCAGTTCGTCCTCAAACCCTCTCCTGTTCTTCTCCCGAGCCCGAGCTCGAAGCAACGCCGTCGACGCACCTCGTCGTGCAACTCCGGTGAAGTCTCGCCGTCGTTGGTCGCGCCAGTGCGGTATATCCTCTGCTTCGCATTGCCGTAGTTGGTCCTTGCTGCCAAGTTAGGGCGCTTGGATCTGGAACTAGCCCCATCTTCTCCTTTGTTCTAGGGATGTTTTTACCGACGCAATTTCTCTTGATTTATTTTCCTTGCGGTAGATCTTTAGGGTTCTTTAAGTTATGACTGGTAGGTTTGTAGTTTTTCCTCGTACTAGCGATCCTGGATCTAGGGTTCATGTGTGTTCCTCTTGAAAGATTAGATAGTTGTTACTCTGCCTCATATGGCATGTTGCAATCCTATCGATGATATCTTCTCAACATATACCATGGATTCCTTTGTTCTTCTGAAAAAACTTTTCGTTTTCAGTCAAAATTGTTTCTGTGCATGTTTGTGACCCTATCCTGTTTTTCCCTCATATCTATTCTGCTTCACAGGTTGGTCATGGCTCACAGTTCGGAAGAACAATCTGGTTCTGAAGAAGAAATGCCTCAGTTGCCTCCCAAGTCTGAACAATTGAAGTTGACTTGTGGAGTAAAAGCATCAAAGCCACCAAAGATACCGAAGAAGAAATCTGAGTCAGAATCTGAAGAAGAAGAGGATGATATTCCCTCGGCTCACAGTTAGCCCGAGGATGAACTTGTCACAGATGCTATGACACTTTTCTCCGATGGAAATCCAAAGAAAGGTGGTCGTGGCAGAGAGAAGAATACAACGGCAGAGATGTCTGATCTCGAAAGCTATAAAACTCCACCTGGACTTGAAACCACAACTGAGAGAAACAGTAGGCTGCAAAGGATTCGCCATCACTGGGCGAAAGAAATTGTTTAATCATGAGAATGTTCAAAGGAAATATCAAATCTTGTTTGCATTCACTCCGCCTTGGAATGACTGTATTGCTGAGAATTGCCTTGGCCCGGATGATGAAAAATTCAGGCCACCTCCACCTGAAAATGCTCACCCTGACTCCCTCAAGACAATTGTTGATTTTCCTGAAGAAGTGGAAAAGAGAGCCAGGGCTAAATCCAAGCGTGAAGCCAGGGCAGCGAAGAAGAATCAAGTTGAGCAGAGAAACGTCGAGCTGACCCAACAAGACGTACAAAAGAAGAAGGATCGTGCCTCTGCCCGAAAGGAGAGCAAGGCAAGAAAGTCAGTTTCCCCTCGAGCTCCCCGAAAGAAATATGTCACTAGAAAATCCAAGAAGGCAGCCTTTGCCTCGTCTGATGATTCCTCCGATGAAGATGCTCCCCATGAAATACCCAAGTATGATCAACGAGCTCTTCTTAACAAGCCATATCAAACTCCCTCACCAGTGAAAGTTTCACCCCCGCCAAGGATGTCACCAAGACTTGCACCCGCACCTGTCTCTGACAAACCTTCGGGTTCTACCGCTCCTTCTGCCGAGAGAAAGCTGCTGCCCGAAGAGAAAGTTGTTGCTTCTGTCAAGAAAGCCAAAATGAATGTTCCTGCTTCCACAGAGGAACAGAAATATGACTTCGATATCATGATTGATGTCATTGAAAGTCCTGCCTACGATGCAAAATTAGTTGATTTGAGCAGTCTGGGACTTCCTGATGATGTTACCAAGCTGGTAACAAAACATTTCGCTAATCTGAGGAAAATAATCAAGAAGCTGAATCAGGCAGTCAAGGACAAGAAAACCATCGAGCAAATGAGACGAGATTCCAACACTGAATCTGAAAGGAAGGAGCTGAACAAAGAAATTGTTGAACTCACAAGAGCTCTTAGTGTTATGAGAAATGATAAAATTGAGTGGCACTCATGGCTGAAAATGGAAGTTTCTCAGATGTGTGATCAAAGGAATGATGAGATTGATCGTCAGGCAGATCTTGCTCGATGAAGATTAAAGGAAGAAAAGCGTCAAAAGGCTAAGGCAAGAGCCAGCAAACCGAAGGCAATCAAAGAACATCGTGTTCATAATGTAGCAACTGATGCTCCCATTGACTCAAGTGCTCCTCTGCAGTAGATACCACCACCCCCTCCTCATGAGGATGATTCCATGCAGCAAGCTGAGCATGCGGTGGTTATCATTCCTACCTTAGTTGCTCAAGAATCTGACGTTGTGGATATCTTTCTGAACAAGACTGGCAAGGAAAATGTCCTGCCCGAGCAGCAGCCCTAGCAGAGAAAACCGATGAAGAAATTGAGGTTGATAAGGTAGTTTCATCACCTCCGAAGGAAATGCAAGTTGAACCCTCCGGATCCAACAAGGAGGATGACAAAGTTGAGGGGGAGCTAAATGCTTCCCGAGAGAATACCACCCCGGTCACCTCATGTGGTGCCCCTACCCAGATGGAGGTTGATCCTGCTCCTGCTTCTACTGCTTCGTAGCTAGAAGAGGAAGAAAAGAAGGCTGAAGAGCCCATGGCTCACGATGAAGTTGTACCACCCGTGGTGCCACAAGAAACCAAAAAAAGCAATTGGGACCCAAGAGTCCGAAGAAGTTGTTGTGCCGCCCTCCATTGAAAATGCTCCGAAAGAAAAGGCCCTAGTGCTGAAAGTCAGAAAGCCGTTGGAGGAGTTCCCACGAAGGAAAATGAAGGTCGGACAAGTGTTTCAATGCCATCTGCTCCCCAGAAGATGAAAAGGCCCCTTTCTCCACTCAAGCCCATCGATGAAAATATGCCAGCACCTGATGATTCTCGGTCCATGGCTGTAAGCGATGAAGAAAATCTAAAAAATCCCCAGGAAACATTTCCCATGTTCCCCACTGAATAAGGCCCAAATGGTCATGCATTCAATGAGTAGCTTCATCTTTTGAAGCTAGCATTTTTTGGGACAAGTCTGTATGAAGGAGAAAGGACTTCTCTGTCACCCAGGTTTTGGACAGAAGAACAGGCTGTGTATTATGCCCGAATTTTATTCGGCAAGAATCGGATTTTCAATCACAAGATATTAAACTTTGCTGAGCTCAAAGAATTACCCTACTTCCACCATGCCATCGAGCATTTTGAACATGCATTCCTAAAGGGGTTTCTTCGATTCAATCATGGATGGAATTGAGAGGCAATCCATCAGTTCTATGCCACTCTATACATCTCAGGAGAACTTGGAGATATCTCTACATGGATCCTCGAATGGATTACTAGAAGGGAGAAGATCAAATGCTCGGCAGATCAATTTTTAGCCCTGTTAAATCTTCCTTGGTGTGAGTTTGAAAAAGATCGAGAACACAAGTTGCACTACTGGGAAGTGTCCAAGCACAACTTCACATGTTGATGGACCCCAAGCTGGTTGGCGATGGATTAATGCATTGAAATAGATCCTAAGAAGTTGGCCTATGAAAACAAAGTGATGTTTATGTCCTATTCATTTCTCTCACACCAACGAACATACCAGATTCTATCAATGGCATCGTGGGAAATGCTCTTCTGGCCATCTCTCAAGGAATTCCGTTTGATGTTCCAGATCTATTGATTCGCAACTTGGCTTGTTTTGCTGCTACCCCTTAATCATTAAAGCCATATGCCCCTTGGATCATGTATGCAATTGAGCAGTTCATTGATGAAAAATTCTTCGTTCCTCATGTTTCGAAGGTTTTCATGCCACCAGTTCGTCACACGCTTCGTATGGTGAAGGATATTGGCAAAGGAAAGGCACCTGTTGATGCTGCTGGCACTACGTCTGCATCTGAAACCGCTCCAAAAGTTAAGAAAGCCATGGTTGAAATCCCTCGTGAAGCAAATCCATCTCTGTATGAAATCTTCATTTGCACACAACAAGCATTGGAAAGTCACATCAAGCTCGATCGAAAGAAAAAGCTGGAGTTGATGACCGAGCTAAATTCGCTTCACAATTATGCTCGCCAGACCCTTCTGCATGAGAAGGTGGCAAAGAAGCGCTCCTGGACTCTTCTAAGGCAACATTATTCTCACAAGCAGCTGGCTGGCAAGGGCATCATGGAAGAATATGACTATATGGAATTATTTGTTGTTCCTCGCATCCGAAGGCAAACCCCTGTGCTTCCTCAGCATTCTGCATCAACTGACCTGTTGTTTGTCGGACCTGATGATAAAATTGAAGACATAGCTCGAACACTCATCTACAAGCCAGATGTTCATCGCACCATGATAACCCACAAGTATAGGGGATCGCAATAGTTTTCGAGGGTAGAGTATTCAACCCAAATTTATTGATTCGACACAAGGGGAGCCAAAGAATATTCTCAAGTATTAGTAGCTGAGTTGTCAATTCGACCACACCTGAAAGACTTAATATCTACAGCAAAGTATTTAGTAGCAAAGTAGTATGGAAGCAATGGTAACGGTGGCAAAAGTAACAGTAGCAGTTTTGTAGTAATTATAACAGTGGCAATGGAAAAGTAACGGAGGAAAGATCAATATGAAACGAGCTCGTAGGCATTGGATTGATGATGGATAATTATGTTGGATGGCATTCATGATGCAACAATTATAACATAGGGTGACACAGAACTAGCTCCAATTCATCAATATAATGTAGGCATGTATTCCGAATATAGTCAAACGTGCTTATGGAAAATAACTTGCATGACGTCTTTTGTCCTACCCTCCCGTGACAGCGGGGTCCTATTGGAAACTAAGGGATATTAAGGCCTCCTTCTAATAGAGTACCAGACCAAAGCATTAGCACTCAGTGAATACATGAACTCCTGAAACTACGGTCATCCCCGGGAAGTGTCCCGACTATTGTCACTCCGGGGTTGCCGGATCATAACACGTAGTAGGTGACTATAACTTGCAATATAGGATCAAGAACACAAATATATTCATGAAAACATGATAGGTTCAGATCTGAAATCATGGCACTCGGGCCCTAGTGACAAGCATTAAGCATAGCAAAGTCATAGCAACATCAATCTTAGACCATAGTGGATACTAGGGATCAAACCCTAACAAAACTAACTCGATTACATGGTAAATCTCATCCAACCCATCACCGTCCAGCAAGCCTACGATGGATTACTCACGCACGACGGTGAGTGGTACGTCTCCAACGTATCTATAATTTTTTATTGTTCCATGCTGTTATATTGTCAATCTTGGATGTTTTATAATAATTTTATAGTCATTTTATATCATTTTTGGTACTAACCTATTGACATAGTGTCAAGTGCCACTTGCTGTTTTCTGCATGTTTTTTACATCGCAGGAAATTAATACCAAACAGAGTCCAAACGCAATGAAACATTTTGGAGATTTTTTTGGACCAAAAGAGATCCAGTGGGATGGAGAAGTGCCTCGGGGGTGCTCCGAGGGAAGCACAACCCACCAGGGCACGCCTGGAGGCCGAGGCGCGCCCTGGTGGGTTGTGCCCACCTCTGGTGCCCCCTGAACCACCTCTTTGCTCTAGAAATACCCCAATATTCAAGAAACCCTAGGGGAGTCGACGAAAATCAATTCCAGCCGCCGCAGAGTCCAGAACCACCAGATTCAATCTAGACACCATCACGGAGGGGTTCACCACTTCCATTGGTGCCTCTCCGATGATGCATGAGTAGTTCTTTGTAGACCTACGGGTCTATAGTTAGATGGCTTCCTCTCTCTCTTTTGATTATCAATACAATGGTCTCTTGGAGATCCATATGATATAACTCTTTTTGCGGTGTGTTTGTTGGGATCGGATGAACTTTGAGTTTATGATCAGATCTATCTTTTTATCCATGAAAGTTATTTGAGTCTTCTTGATCTCTTATATGCATTATTTCTTATAGCCTCGTATTTCTTCTCCGATATTTGGGTTTTGTTTGGCTAACTTGATCTATTTATATTGCAATGGGAAGAGGTGCTTTATAGTGGGTTCGTTCTTACGGTGCTTGATCCCAGTGACAGAAGGGGAACCGACACGTATGTATCGTTGCTACTAAGGATAAAACGATGGGGTCTATTTCCACATACATAGATCTTGTCTACATCATGTCATCGTTCTTATTGCATTACTCCGTTTCTCCATGAACTTAATACACTAGATGCATGTTGGATAGCGGTCGATGTGTGGAGTAATAGTAGTAGATGCAGGCAGGAGTCGGTCTACTAATCTTGGACGCGATGCCTATATAATGATCATTGCCTGGATATCATCATGATTTTTGAAGTTCTATCAATTGCCCAACAGTAATTTGTTCATCCACCGTTTGCTATTTTCCTCGAGAGAAGCCACTAGTGAAACCTACGGCCCCCGGGTCTCTTCTTTAATATATTTGCCTTGCGACCTATTTTATTTGCCCTTTTATTTTCAGATCTATTAAACCAAAAATATATAAATACCTTGCTGCAATTTATTTTATTTGGCATTCGATCTATCAATATTTACTACTCTCTCACGTCCGTTTGCCAATTTCTGGCGCCGTTACCCAGAAGGGATTGACAACCCCTTTTACACGTCGGGTTGCGAGTATTTGTTATTTGTGGGCAGGTGCTGTTTACGTGGTGTTGCTTGGTTCTTTTACTGGTTCGATAACCATGGTTTCATCACTGAGGGAAATACCTACCGTCGCTCTGCTGCATCATCCCTTCCTCTTTGGGGAAATACCGACGTAGCTTCAAGCCGCATCAAAAGGAATTTCTGGCGCCGTTGCCGGGGAGGATCTTCAACATCTACCAGGTTCCTAATCACAAATCTCATCTCCTCGCAATTACATTATTTGTCATTTGCCTCTCGTTTTCCTCTCCCCCACTTCACAAAATTTGTCGTTTTATTCGCACTCTTTTTTGTTCGTTGTTTTCTTGTCAGATCTATCCTTTGCTTGCAATCATGAGTGATTTCGATATGGCACCAACAGATGATGGCCTAACTCCTAAGATTGGATGTACGGGCAAGCTGGATCCTAAAATTTTTATCTTGGGGCAAGGGAATGTTATGGGAAAGGAACGTATCCAAGAATTTTTCAATTGTGTTGGGAATCTAAGTCTTGATGATGCTCCTATACTTAGAACTACTAGATCTTATGCGGATGCTATTTCAGCACTAGTTCTGAAACTTGAAAGTAAATTTATCCGTACTCATCCTACTTTGCAAAGACTGTTTTTTGAGCTCCCCGTTATAAAGAATCCTAGGGCTAAAAAGTTGGCCACCCTTGTCCTTATGAATGAATTTGATTACATAATACGGGAAGCTAGGGAAATCTTTGTTTTTATGGTATGAATCGTGAAAAACCCGTGATAGATGAAATTCTTTACAATAGTGATTATGCGCTAAGGCATTTGCTTGGGGATAATAAAATCTTTGATGAGAATCTTAAGAAGGAAGTTCCAGCTTTAGATATAATACAACAAGTTTTCAATAATGTTAATCAACATCACTCTTGGATTGTTGCTGGAAATCAAAGGGGGTATGATGAAAACCAACTTAGGAATGCTAAGGTTTCTATGGATAATATGTTTTATGTTGTCTTTACAAAACCTCATGACAAGAACACCCCTAAGGAAACTAAGAAAAAAGATGACATAACTCAGATCCATGCTTTATGCCTAGCTAGGGCGTAAAAACAATAGCGCTTGTTGGGCGGCAACTGTTCGCACACGAACACGTCACTGTGTACCTCCAACGCCGAGGGTGATGCACTGCAGCTCACGTCAAAGGAGACCCGTCCGGGAGCGCGGTACGCAAGCAATCCGGCGGGTGCTTTTCAGCACCTGTCGGTGTACAAAAGTAGGGGCTCTCCGGCTCTCCTTTTGACCCCTTTACTTGTGCACGGGCAGTCAGAGCCCCGCGCCACGGCCACACTTAGCAGGGCAGATGTGGGAAGCCGGAGAGAAGCCGAAGCACAAGGCCAACAAAACGACGCCAAGACCAACGACACAAAGAGCAGGGGCCGAAGTAGGTTTCCCCCGACAAGGCCCTTGCCGGGGCGGCCTCGGCGGCCCCGACAAGAGCCTTGCCGGGGCAGCTCGCCCAACACCAGCGGAGCGCACCACCCTTGAGCCCACAGCTTCCAACGTAGTCAACCATGTTAGGACAAGGGCTCGGGAGGCACCTCCTTGGTGGCATGCAGATCTTTGTCAAGATCATAAATACACAAGATCAGATGAGGACCAGAAGACGACGACCCTCCGCGAGACCCATGCCGAGGAAAGCCACAATACCCCCGGCAAGATCCTTGCCGGGGGCGACTACGACGCCACGGCAAGGCCCTTGCCGGGACCCCGGCAAGACCCTTGCCGAGGACATAGATGGGGCCGCAGCTAAGCCCATACCTGCCAAGACTACACCACCGTTTCCATGCAGCTGCCAGCCCAGCCAGCTGGGCAAGCGCCTTCGTGGCGATGAGCGGCTTCCGAGCCAACTCAGCAAGCACCTGCGTTGCGGCATGCAGATCTTCGTGAAGACTCTACCACCGCGCCACCTCAGCTGCCTGCCTGCCTGCCTACATGGCGCCACATGCATCGCTGGCCTGGGCGCGTGTCGAAGCAAGGCGAAGTGGCGACGGACGGGACGGGTCTCGTTCCCGTACCCGATAAAGCTAAGGGACACCTAAGCGATGCATTAAATGCATCTTGTCCTGTAATACGGGCGATAAGCTCGCAACACTGTAGACCTTTCCACCTCCTGTGTGCCACTGTGGCAGCCCCTTTCGACTATAAATGGAGGCCCATGGCATACTGGAAGGGATTTGGCTCTTTTGGACTACGCAGCCACCATAGCTAGTTCGAGAGCTCAAGAACTCTGTCAAATACACACCAAAGCAGGACTAGGGTATTACGCATCCTCGCGGCCCGAACCTGAGTAAACGAATCGTGTTCTGACTCCTAAACCTGCTCTTCTCACAACCCCGTGCCTCGCCAACCGTAGTAGGGATTCTTGTGATCCCATAGGTGTCGTTACACCGACATCTTCGGCCCGTCAAGTACTTTCCCGCCGAGCTCCCCGGAGCCGCCGGCAAGGATGTTGCCGGAGACACTGAGCCCGCCGTAGGGCGACTGGATCCGGCAGGGCGTCAAGCTCTAGCCGTAGAGACGGCCGCTCCTATGGCGGAGGAGATGCCTTTAGTCCTTGCCATCAAGCCTCAGGCTCTGGCGTGGGCACGGCATGCCGTTCGATTTATCCAAACAGGGGAGCTTCCTGAAGAGCAGGAAGAAGCAGAGAAAGTAGCCCGTCAATCTGCCATGTATTAATTCGTCGATGACGTTCTGTACAGGAAAAGACCAAACGGTGTGAAATTGAAGTGCATCCCTCGGGAGGAAGGACTGGAGCTATTGGCAGAGATACACGGAGGCATACGTGGCTCCCACATAGGGTCGAGGGCCCTTGCTGGCAAAGCATTCCGGCAAGGCTTCTTCTGGCCCACAGCCCTCCAGGATGCAACGACACTAGTAACCAAGTGTGAAGCGTGTCAGTTCCATTCAAAGAAGCTTCATCAACCAGCCCAAGCTATCCAAACAATCCCTCTTTCCTGGCCATTCTCGGTCTGGGGGCTCGATATACTGGGCCCCTTTCCCCGTGCCGTCGGGGGCTTTGAGTACTTGTACGTCGCAATCGACAAGTTCACAAAGTGGCCAGAAGTGGAAGCAGTGAGAAAGGTGACATCACAATCAGCCATCAAGTTATTCAAGGGGCTAGTTTGCCGTTTTGACGTACCAAACAGAGTCATCACGGACAACGGCACGCAGTTCACCAGCCGCACCTTCATGCAATACATCCAGGACCTCGGCAGCAAGGTCTATTTTACTTCTGTTGCACATCCACGGAGCAACGGCCAAGCTGAGAGGACCAATGCAGAAGTGTTGCGAGGCCTCCGAACAAAGACTTTTAACAGGCTGCACAAGTGCGGAAGGCGCTGGATTGATGAATTGTCGGCGGTTCTTTGGTCAATCAGGACGACACCAAATCGAGCCACCGGCCAGACACCCTTCTCCCTCGTTTACAGGGCAGAAGCAATTCTCCCCACGGAACTCACATACGGGTCACCCCGAGTGCTCGCTTATGATGAGCTTGAGCAAGAGCAACTGCGGCAAGATGACGCAACGCTCCTTGAGGAAGATCGTCTTCGGGCGGTTGTGCAAGCAGCGCGCTACCAGCAAGCCTTGTGCTGCTATCATATCCGCAAGGTTCATGCCCGAAGCTTTGAGGAAGGCGACCTTGTTCTTCGGCACGTTCAATCGGCCAAGAATTCCAACAAGTTGACACCAAAGTGGGAAGGCCCTTATCGGGTAATACGAGTCACCAGGCCCGACGCAGTCCGCCTGGAGACCGAAGATGGTATTCCGGTGAGCAACTCCTGGAACATCGAACATCTTCGCAAGTTTTACCCGTAAGGCGCGGTTGCCGGGCCTCCTGACAAGCCACCCTTTTGTACAAGCCTTGCCGACGAGGCATGTAACCCTTTGTACAAAGCTAGGCGCTGACCCTGAGCATAAATAAATGAAGCGCTGGCGCCCTAAGTTTTAGCATGCATGCTAGATTGAGTCTCTCCCTCGGTTAGGGTTGATAGTGCTTAGTGGCGACTAACCCCTAGCTTACAGGTCGAGTGTGCGTCATTCTGTTCTCTCCTATCATTTTTAGGTTCACAGGATGCGTAAACATCTCTGCTGGTCTATCTGAATGGAAGAGGACAGGCCGACGCTCCGACCCCGGCAAGCCAAGGTTGCCGGGGGCTACAGGCGCGGAGATCTGACCACAACAAGCCAAGGTCACCGGGGGTTGCTGGCCCAGATAAGTTCTTTATCCCCTGATATGCATTCCCGTACAAAATTATGACAAATGAAACCTCGTTTTATTCCTAGACCACCATGCTCCCCTTTTCCCGTGCCCTAGAACTATTCCCTGGGCCGGAACTTGGTTGTAGTCGCGGTGACAAGGAAGTAAACGAGTGGCCTGAACCTACTTCACCCCAGCCTCCGCCAAGAGCGCGAGTGTGGCTGTGGATGAAGAAAAGGACGGCAAGGCCTGTTGCTGGGCGACAATGTCTATCTTACAAAATAGCAAGGATTCGTTCCTTGGCATGGGCCTCGCTCACGCACAAAAAAAACCCGGCAAGCACCCTTTTTCATTAATACGTTCCGAACAGGTACAGTTCGTACGGATTGCAAACATGAGCAAGGGGATTACAAGATTTAAAGTTTACAAAGGCCTGTAGGCTTAAAGACTGAAAAACGATAAGGTGCCCGTAATCCCTTTCTTGTCCCTCTCCTCAGGAAACGGAACAAGATGACTGGAGGGCAAAAAGAGCGCCTAGGCGAGGCACGAGCACCAGAAGGCACCAGGAGAACATCCCGGTGGCCACCCCGAAGAGAGGCTGGTGATGATGATGACGGGAGAAGAGCTGGAAGACGTAGCGGTAGGACCGGCAATACGCGACAAAGGCGTCGGTGCCCGCGTACTCCGACTTGACGGCCCGCCACCCGCCTTCTTCGTCTTCTCCGGCCTCCCAAGCCAGCCGCCCAAGGAGGCGACCCCAAGAAGTTCAAGGAGCCGGCGATGCAGATGGAGATGCTGCCGGCGTTGCCTTGGACAACGCGTCCGACACCTAGTCGGACCCGTCATCCTCCCGCCTACTACCCTCGACGTCGCTGTCGCTGTCCTCCTTGTCACTCTCGCTCGAGGAGGAATCTTCATCGTCGGAGGAGCTCTCCACGCAGCACTTTAGGCGAGTTCCCATGTCCCCAAAAACCTTGACGGAGAGCAAGCCGTTCTCCATCAATTTGAACTAGAGAACGAGCCCCTCCGTCACGATGTGGACACAAGCGAAGGTCTTCCATCCGCGACAGAGATACATGATGTGGGGAGCGGGGAAGTCGACGATGACCCGCGTGTCGCCGTTCCCGCAGCCCCTCATGTGCAGCTTCAGGGTTTGCGGCGGGTCGAGCTCCATCTCCCGAGCAAATGGAGTGGGAAGACGAAGACGGCGACGCACCGGCCGGTGCAGCCTGATGAAGAATTCGCGAGGCTGGTCCCCAACGTGGCCCTCCATCGGGGGAAGGACTGCTGGTGGAGGCGAGGCCGATGCGCCGCCCCGTCCTCCTCTTCCCTGAGCGCCATGATGGCCTCGCCCTCGCCCCCTCCCCCTTCCTCTCATGGCCGGCTCCGCCGCCACAAGCTCTTGAGGAGGAGGGGCGCGCTGTCGAGCAGAAACCCTCGACGCCATCGTCGAAATGCCGCCGCGCCCTCCCGCCATGACAGAAGAAGGGAAGGAGCCAAGATGAAGAGAGATGGGCAATGAGAGATTGAGGAACGCCGCCCTCCCCCTCCCCTCCTTATAAAGGGGCGAGGTCAGAGCTCGGCCGCCCCGCTCAACCAATCCAGCCATGGGGAGGGGCGCACGAAATCAGGACCGACCCGCGGTCCCAATCAGCGGCGCCCGGCCCCCCACCCCAGCACAGAAACCCGCGCCTTCTACGTCCGCCGCCTGCCTTCCCCGATGCTTGGAGAACACGTGGCGAGCGGGCCAGAGCCCGGATGGCAAGTGGAACATCCATCCCACACCCCGTGATCAGGGGAGGACGTGGGAATCGTAATGGCCACGTTCCCAGTCCACTTAGTAAATGAGCCACGCCTCTGCAACTCCCTCATTTTTTAAAGAGGGAAACGCACACCACCTCTTTACTATTAGACCCGTGAGATAATGCAAGCAGGCCACGATCGCCCTACGCACGACCCCCATGTCACGCATTCAATGCGGGTGGTGGGGAAGCGTAGCGGACGAAACAGTTACTACGGTAAAAATCCGCCCCGCCTGCCCGTGCACCGTCTGGGCCTAGCCCAACAACACGTCGCGCTTATGTGTGGCCCAGGCCCGGGGGCTCCTGTCGGTGTACAAAAGTAGGGGCTCTCCTTTTGACCCCTTTACTTGTGCACGGGCAGTCAGAGCCGCGCGCCACGGCCACGCTTAGCAGGGCAGAGGAGGGAAGCCGGAGAGAAGCCGAAGCACAAGGCCAACAAAACGACGCCAAGAACAGCGACACAAAGAGCAGAGGGCCGAAGCAGGTTTCCCCCGACAAGGCCCTTGCCGGGGCGGCCTCAGCGGCCCCGGCAAGAGCCTTGCCGGGGCAGCTCGCCTAACACCAGCGGAGCGCACCACCCATGAGCCCACGGCTTCCAACGTAGTCAGCCACGTTAGGACAAGGGCTCGGGAGGCACCTCCTTGGTGGCATGCAGATCTTTGTCAAGATCATAAATACACAAGATCAGATGAGGACCAGAAGACGACGACCCTCGGCGAGACCCTTGCCGAGGAAAGCCACAAGACCCCCGGCAAGATCCTTGCCGGGGGCGACTACGGCGCCACGGCAAGGCCCTTGCCGGGACCCCGGCAAGACCCTCGCCGAGGACATAGATGGGGCCGCAGCCAGGCCCATACCTGCCAAGACTCCACTACCGTTTCCATGCAGCTGCCAGCCCAGCCAGCTGGGCAAGCGCCTTCGTGGCGACGAGCGGCTTCCGAGCCAAGTCAACAAGCACCTACGTGGTGGCATGCAGATCTTCGTGAAGACTCTACCACTGCGCCACCTCAGCTGCCTGCCTGCCTACATGGTGCCACATGCATCGCTGGCCTGGGCGTGTGTCGAAGCAAGGCGAAGCGGAGACGGACGGGACGGGTCTCGTTCCCGTCCCCGATAAAGCTAAGGGACACCTAAGCGATGCATTAAATGCGTCTTGTCCTGTAATACGGGCGATAAGCTCGCAGCACTGTAGACCTTTCCACCTCCTGTGTGCCACTGTGGCAGCCTCTTTTGACTATAAAAGGAGGCCCATGGCATACTGGAGAGGGATTCGGCTCTTTTGGACTACGCAGCCAACATAGCTAGTTTGAGAGCTCAAGAACTCTCTCAAATACACACCAAAGCAGGACAAGGGTATTACGCATCCTCGCGGCCTGAACCTGGGTATACGAATCGTGTTCTGACTCCTAAACCCGCTCTTCTCAAGACCCCGCGCCCCGCCAACCGTAGTAGGGATTCTTGTGATCCCATAGGTGTCGTTTCCCCGACAGGACCCGAAACCCCACGCGCCCGGGAGGAACCCCGTCTGGACGCGCGGCGGCTATGGGCTGCCCTAGGTCGGTTCGCCCGCCCTAGAGCCTCGAGGATCTCTGCCCTTCAACACGAAGAACGAACGAAGAACGAGAGAGAAAGAACCAGAGAGAGATGTAAAACTAGGGTAAAAAGTAGATGAGTTTTGCGATTGTGTGTCGTTGTTCAATCAGCCGTTACCCCTTAGGTATATAAGAGGCGGCTGGACTTCCCGTGCAAGGAAAAGGCTTGGATTCACGTCCAAAACCCTAGTCAAATTCGGATTGGTTTTGTCCGAACTTTCCAAAACTGTTCGGTTTAAACTGGCTGGACCTTGCGGGTAATCTTTGAGGTGGTAAACGACCTCAGATGGAAACGAGCCAAAAAGCAATCTTGACAGTTTCGACGAGGCGAACAACTTTCATGTTGAACATTTTGTGTTGAGGGTCAAATCGCTCGCACAAAATAGGCTATTATTCGTGCTACCCATCAGACGGGATGTCTGGTGGGGCGCGCCACTTTTGGCTCGTGATAGGGCTGTATTCGGATGGCTGTAACTTTTGCATAAGGACTTGGATTGGGATGATTTTTATACCAAAATCAACCGTTTCGACGAGGCGAAGAACTTTGCAGTTGTAACTGTTCCCATCCGATATCATCTTGATAGGGTTTTGTGCCATGGCAAAATCTGGTGTCAACACATGCCCCCCTGTTTTTCGGCAAAGCTTGCGTGCCGAAAAATAACCTGCAATACGTTGGTCTAAGGACGATGTCAACACTCCATCGTCCATTTATATGCGCTTAGGACGATAATTTCTATATCGTCCATGTTTATGCTTAGGGCGATAATTTTATATCGGCCATTAATTTTAACTTCTTGTTCACACCATACCTTGTAACCGATTACCACCAATCGGCTTTAAAGAGATGGGAATGAACCCGTTCCTTGTAGCACTAAGTAAATCAAACTCCGAGAGGTCACGCCCTGTTAAGCAAGTAACATCGGGATAATTCCAATCCACCGATGCTGTGACCCCTGGATAGTTAAGCTACAGTGAACCTCCGCTAATGATGCCACGTCACCTCGGTTACTGTTGATAAACTCGCGTTAGTTCGAAACCCAGTTCAAATTTTAAAATAAAAACAAACAACAAAATTTTTCAAACAATAAAACAAAAATGTTCGGATGGTGGCAAATATACCATACTAAATATTGGTGAAGAAACCACACTTCTGTAAAGTATTTAAGTGCACTGCATTAATTAAAACAGTAGCAAAATGATTATTTAAATACCTTTTATAATTAATAAAATATCAAACTAAGTTATTTGGGGACTAGACTTTTTGTTACTATGGACTTAGTTGAGATACTAATTTAGATGCTAAGTGTATATTTTTCTAAAACTAAAATAAAATGTAACTAAAATAAAACAGGAAATAATAAATAAAAAGAGAAAAACAAACAAATAGAAAAGGGGAAACCAACCCCCCTCGCTGGGCCATTCTGGCCCAACTGGGCCAACACAAGGCCCAGCCGGCCGACCCCCGCTCCCCTTAACCTCCTGGTCCTGTAACCCTAACCCCATCCACCCCCACTCTCCCCACATCGCCTCTCCCTCTCCCCCACCACCTCTCGATCCCATCTGGATCGGGGTGGGGTTCAACCGCGACACTGCCGCCCGCTGATAACCCACAAGTATAGGGGATCAATTGTAGCCTCTTTCGATAAGTAGGAGTGTCAAACCCAACTAGGAGCTAATGGTAGAACAAATATTCCCTCAAGTTCTATCGACCACCGGTACAACTCTACGCACGCTTAACGTTCGCTTTACCGGAAACAAGTATGAAACTAGAAGTACTTTGTAGGTGTTGTTGGATAGGTTTGCAAGATAATAAAGAGGCGTAAATAAAAACTAGGGGCTGTTTAAGATAAAGAAGCAACAAAGTAAATATAGCGAGTGTGGAAAAGTGGTGGTAGGAGTTGCGAAATTGTCCCTAAGCAATTGACTACTTTACTAGACCGATAGCAAGTATTATGTGGGAGAGGCCACTGCTAGCATGTCATCCCTTACTTGGAATTCTATGCACTTATGATTGGAACTATTAGCAAGCATCCGCAACTACTAACGTTCATTAAGGTAAAACCCAACCATAGCATTAAGATATATTGGTCTCCCTTCAGTCCCGTATGCATCAATTTCTATGCTAGGCTGAAGCTTCTGTCACCCTTGCCCTCCAATACATAGTCCTATCTACATACAACTAACCCTATGGTGTGATCCACGCGCGCGCTCATATGATGGGCACCAAAGGACAGCAACATAACCACAAGTAAATTAAATCAATCATAGCAATTCACCAACCACCGATAGGACAGCGAAAATCTACTCAGACATCATAGGATGGCAACACACCATTGGATAATAATATGAAGCATAAAGCACCATGTTCAAGTAGAGGGTACAGCGGGTTGCGGGAGAGTGGACCGCTGTAGATAGAGGGGGGAAGGTGATGGAGATGTTGGTGAAGATGGAGGAAGTGTTGGTGAAGATTGCGGTGATGATGATGGCCCCCGGCGGCGTTCCGGCGCCACCGGAAGCGAGGGGGAGAGAGCCCCCTCCTTCTTCTTCTTCCTTGACCTCCTCCCTAGATGGGAGAAGGGTTTCCCCTCTAGTCCATGGTCTCCATGGCGTGGGAGGGGCGAGAGCCCCTCCGAGACTGGATCTGTCTCTCTGTCTCTCTCTATTTCTGCATTCCCCCTCTGCTGCCCTTTCACCGTTTCGTATATATATGGAGATCCGTAACTCTGATTGGACTGAAACCTTCGCCGTGATTTTTTTCCAAAAGTTAGCTTTCTTGCGGCCGAAGAAGGGCATCAACCGCCTTATGGGTGGCCCACGAGGGTCAGGGGCGCGCCCAGGGGGGCAGGCGCGCCCCCTGCCTCGTGGCCACCTCGGGCACCGTCTCGCGTGGATTTTTCTTCCGGAATTCTCCAAATATTCCAAAAATATTCTCCGTCCGTTTTTATCCCGTTTGGATTCCGTTTGATATGGATATTCTGTGAAACAAAAACATGCAACAAACAGGAACTGGCACTGGGCACTGGATCAATATGTTAGTCCCAAAAATAGTATAAAAAGTTGCCAAAAAGTATATGAAGTTGTATAATATTGGCATGGAACAATAAAAAATTATAGATACGACGGAGACGTATCAGCGTCCCCAAGCTTAATTCCTACTCGTCCTCGAGTAGGTAAATGATAAAAAAGATAATTTTTGATGTGGCATGAATATTAAGACACGAGTGATTCAAGGCAATAGTCTATCATTTGACATAAAAACAATAATACTTCAAGCATACCAACCAAGCAATTATGTCTTATCGAAATAACATAGCCAAAGAAAGCTCATCCCTACAAAATCATATAGTCTGGCTATGCTCCATCTTCACCACACAAAGCATTCAAATCATGCACAACCCCGATGACAAGCCGAGCAATTAGTTCATACTTTTTAACGCGCTTCAGCCTTTTCAACCCTCACGCAATACATGAGCGCAAGCCATGGATATAGCACTATAGGTGGAATAGCATATGATGATGGGGATTATGTGGAGAAGACAAAAAAGGAGAAAGTCTCACATCGACGCGGCTAATCAATGGGCTATGGAGATGCCCATCAATTGATGTCAATGTGAGGAGTAGGGATTGCCATGCAACGGATGCACTAAGAGCTATAAGTGTATGAAAGCTCAAACTGGAAACTAAGTGGGTGTGCATCCAACTTGCTTGCTCATGAAGACCTAGGGCATTTGAGGAAGCCCATCGTCGGAATATACAAGCCAAGTTCTATAATGAAAATTCCCACTAGTATATGGAAGTGATAACTCAAGAGACTCTCTATATGAAGAACATGGTGCTACTCTGAAGCACAAGTGTGGTAAAAGGATAGTAACATTGCCCCTTCTCTCTTTTTCTCTCATTTTTTCTTCTTTTTTTATTTTTTTGGTGGGCTTCTTTGGCCTCTTTTTTTTATTTGGGCTTCTTTGGCCTCTTTTATTTTTCATAAAGTCCGGAGTCTCATCCCGACTTGTGGGGGAATCATAGTCTCCATCATCCTTTCCTCACTGGGGCAATGCTCTAATAATGATGATCATCACACTTTTATTTACTTACAACTCAGTATTACAACTCGATGTCTAGAACAAAGATATGACTCTATATGAATACCTCTGGCGGTGTACCGGGATGTGCAATGATCTAGCGTAGCAATGATATCAAAAAAGGACAAGCCATGAAAACATCATGCTAGCTATCTTACGATCATGCAAAGCAGTATGACAATAAATGCTCAAGTCATGTATATGAAGATGATGGAAGTTGCATGGCAATATATCTCGGAATGGCTATGGAAATGCCATGATAGGTAGGTATGGTGGCTGTTTTGAGGAAGAAATAATGAGGCTTATGTGTGACAGAGCGTATCATATCACGGGGTTTGGATGCACCGGCGAAGTTTGCACCAACTCTCAAGGTGAGAAAGGGCAATGCACGGTACCGAAGAGGCTAGCAATGATGGAAGGGTGAGAGTGCGTATAATCCATGGACTCACATTAGTCATAAAGAACTCATATACTTATTGCAAAAGTTTATTAGCCCTCGAAGCAAAGTACTACTACGCATGCCCCTAGGGGGATAGATTGGTAGGAAAATACCATCGCTCGTCCCCGACCACCACTCATAAGGAAAGCAATGAAAGAACACCTCATGCTCCGACTTCGTTACATAACGGTTCACCATACGTGCATGCTACGAGACATGAAAACCTCAACACAAGTATTCCTCAATTTCACAATTACTCAACTAGCACGACTCTAATATCACCACCTTTATATCGCAAAACTATTGCAAGGAATCAAACATATCATATTCAGTGATCTAGAAGTTTTATGTAGGATTTTATGACTAACCATGTGAATGACCAGTTCCTGTCATCTCTCTAAATAGCTATAAGTGAAGCAAGAGAGTTTAACTCTTTCTACAAAATATATGACCACACTCTAACAAATATAAGTGAAGCAAAAGAGCATTCTACAAATGGTGGTTTTCTATGTGAAGAGAAACAGGCAATCCAAACATCAAATGATATAAGTGAAGCACATGAAGCATTCTATAAAGCCATACTCAAAAGATATAAGTGAAGTGCAAAGAGCATTCTATAAATCAACCAAGGACTATCTCATACCAGCATGGTGCATAAAATAAAAATGAAAACTAAATGCAAAAGACGCTCCAAGATTTACACATATCGCATGAACGAAACGAATCCGAAAACATACCGATACTTGTTGAAGAAAGAGGGGATGCCTTCCGGGGCATCCCCAAGCTTAGACGCTTGAGTCTCCTTGAATATTTACTTGGGGTGCCTTGGGCATCCCCAAGCTTGAGCTCTTGCCTCTCTTCCTTCTTCTCGATCATCGAACACTTCATCCACACAAAACTTCAACAGAAAACTCGGTAAGATCCGTTAGTATAATAAAGCAAATCACTACTCTAAGTACTGTTCCAAACCAATTCATATTTTTTTTGCATTGTGTATACTGTAATATAACTTTTTCATGGCTTAATCCACTGATATAAATCGATAGTTTCATCAAAACAAGCAAACTATGCATCAAAAACAGAATCTGTCTAAAACAGAACAGTCTGTAATAATCTGAACATTCACCATACTTCTGATACTTGAAAAATTCTGCCAAAATTCGAAAAAATAAAAAATGTGTATAGAAAGACAGTGCAAAAATAATCAGAACTGTTTGACGTTCCAGTGAAAAATTAAAAATCTCGCACTACAGCCAAAGTTTCTGTCCTGCACCGCACAAACCAACAAGCATTGTAAACATCCTAAAGGCAAACCTTGGCACATTATTTTTATTTCTAAACTTTATAAAAGCACACAACAGAAATAAATGACTCTCTAAAACTTCTGGGTTGTCTCCCTGGCAGCGCTTTTCTTTAAAGCCATTAAGCTAGGCATATAGTGCTCAAGTAATGAATCCACCCGGATCCCAAGGTATATCAAAGCCAATTTTAATTAGCAATGATTTGGCATTTAGTAGTGAGCACATGGCAACATATATTATGCAACAACGAAGTCTAACTCTCTTCCTATGCATCGGCATGTCATAAAAGAACAATTCATGCACACCTAGTAAAGACCAATGCATAGTATAAACAATTTCTTGCAATTTTATCATGTTGGAAACATAGAGAGGTGGAGATATAGTTCCTCTCTCATAATAATTGTAAGTAGGAGCAGAAAGCACATGCATATTATATCTATCAAAATCATCATGTGTAATAGTAAAACGCAACCCATCAATATAATCCTTAATAAGGGTAAACTTCTCCGATATAGTGTAGTTGGGAGAATTCAAAAAGATAATAGGACTATCATACATGGGTGCAATAGCAAAAATTTCATGTTTAACATAAGGTACTATAGCAAGTTCATCTCCATAAGCATAATTCATATTGGCATCTTGGCCACAAGCATAGCAAGCATCATCAAAAAGGGATATTTCAAGAGAATCCATGGGATCATAATAGTCATCATAGCAATCATCCTTCGGTAAGCACGAAGGGAAATTAAACAATGTATGAGTTGAATAGTTACTCTCATTAGAAGGTGGGCACGGGTAGCTAATCCGCTCTTCCTCCTTTTGTTCTTCGCTCTCCTCATCATCTTTTTCATCAAATGAGCTCACAGTTTCATTAATTTCTTCTTCCATAGACTCCTGCAAAATATTAGTCTCTTCTTGGACAGCGGAGACTTTCTCAATAAATGCATCAATATAGGAATTGTATTCATAATTCTCATAGCAATATTTCAATATAGCAAAATTTGCAGGCCTATAAACATCATCATCAAAAGCTTCATACCTTTCAAACAAAGATTCAATTTCATAAGCACCCTTAAAAGCAACAAGTTCTTGTATTTGTTCCACATCATAGTAATCATATATACCATTAGCATAAGAAGCTAAGGTTTCATTATCATTAAATTTGCATGAGAAGGGGAGGTGTGGAGCCTTCATCCTAGAGCAACAAGTATAATCATAACTCAAGCATAGTTGCCTAGCATACCACTTCAATATATGAATTTGATCCCATAATAGTTTCCCTTTTTGAGTCAAGCGATAATCCCTAAAGTATTCACGTTGATCCAACGTTACACCCATTACATAGTTGATGGGGTTTTCTCAGGATTATTAAAGTAGTACATAATATCTTTCACATAACCAGCATCGAGGGTTTTAGGAGGTTCCCATCTCCATGAGTAGCAAGTACACCTAATTTTTTTGGTATTTCGTGTTCCATATCCATAACTAAAGATAAAGAACAACTAAGAACAGCAAATAAAAATTACTTAGTGATAAAGCAAACAAGCACACACGAGAATATTCACCCCACGCTATTGCTCCCCGGCAACGGCGCCAGAAAAAGGTCTTGATAACCCACAAGTATAGGGGATCAATTGTAGCCTCTTTCGATAAGTAGGAGTGTCGAACCCAACAAGGAGCTAAAGGTAGGACAAATATTCCCTCAAGTTCTATCGACCACCGATACAACTCTACGCACGCTTAACGTTCGCTTTACCGGAAACAAGTATGAAACTAGAAGTACTTTGTAGGTGTTGTTTGATAGGTTTGCAAGATAATAAAGAGCGCGTAAATAAAAAACTAGGGGCTGTTAAGATAAAGAAGCAACAAAGTAAATATAGCGAGTGTGGAAAAGTGGTGGTAGGAGTTGCGAAATTGTCCCTAAGCAATTGACTACTTTACTAGACCGATAGCAAGTATTATGTGGGAGAGGCCACTGCTAGCATGTCATCCCTTACTTGGAATTCTGTGCACTTATGATTGGAACTATTAGCAAGCATCCTCAACTACTAACGTTCATTAAGGTAAAACCCAACCATAGCATTAAGATATATTGGTCCCCCTTCAATCCCGTATGCATTAATTTCTATGCTAGGCTGAAGCTTCTGTCACCCTTGCCCTCCAATACATAGTCCTATCAACATACAGCTAACCCTATAGTGTGATCCACGCGCACACTCATAGGATGGGCACCAAAGGACAGCAACATAACCACAAGCAAATTAAATCAATCATAGCAATTCATCAACCACCGATAGGACAACGAAAATCTACTCAGACATCATAGGATGGCAACACATCATTGGATAATAATATGAAGCATAAAGCACCATGTTCAAGTAGAGGGTACAGCGGGTTGCAGGAGACTGGACCGCTGTAGATAGAGGGGGGAAGGTGATCGAGATGTTGGTGAAGATGGTGGAGGTGTTGGTGAAGATCGCGGTGATGATGATGGCCCCAGGCGGCGTTCCGGCGCCACCGGAAGCGAGGGGGAGAGAGCCCCCCTCCTTCTTCTTCTTCCTTGACCTCCTCCCTAGATGGGAGAAGGGTTTCCCCTCTGGTCCATGGCTCCATGGCGTGGGAGGGGCGAGAGCCCCTCCGAGATTGGATCTGTCTCTCTGTCTCTCTCTGTTTCTGCGTTCCCCCTCTGCTGCCCTTTCACCGTTTCGTATATATATGGAGATCCGTAACTCCGATTGGACTGAAACCTTCGCCGTGATTTTTTCTCTCCAAAAATTAGCTTTCTTGCGGCCGAAGAAGGGCATCAACCGCCTTACGGGTGGCCCACGAGGGTCAGGGGCGCGCCCAGGGTGGGGCAGGCGCACCCCCTGCCTCGTGGCCACCTCGGGCACCATCTCGCTTGGATTTTTCTTCCGGAATTCTCCAAATATTCCAAAAATATTTTCCGTCCGTTTTTATCCCGTTTGGATTCCGTTTGATATGGATATTCTGCGAAACAAAAACATGCAACAAACAGGAACTGGCACTGGGCACTGGATCAATGTGTTAGTCCCAAAAATAGTATAAAAAGTTGCGAAAAAGTATATGAAGTTGTATAATATTGGCAAGGAACAATAAAAAATTATACATACGACGGAGACGTATCACCCGCCGCCGCCCATGCCGTCGTCGCTCCGTCCTCGACTCCTCCTCGCTGGCTCCACCATCCCTCACCACCCCCTCCCCTGATCCAATCTGGATCGGGGCCCGATTCGGCCCCCGCCGCTCGACGCTGTCGCTGGAGGCCACCTCGCCGAACCACCTCCCCGCCGGATTGCCTCCCCTGCGCGCGTCGTCCCTGTCCCCCACCTCAAGCCCCGCTGCCATTGCCCTACATCTACCTCGTGAGGCCCCTTCTTCTTTCCCCCCTGTCTCGACGAGTTCGCACGTGCCCATCGTCACGCGCTCACCCCACCATGGTCGCGCCTCGACCGTGCCCGCCCCATGCGCTCCCCTGCACCCGTGTGCCCGCTGCGCGCGCGCCCGCGTGGCCGGCCGCCCGTAGTCACCGGTCGGCCTCCCTTGCTCGCCGCGCATTGCTGCTACCCCGCTCGCTGCCGCGCGCACCCGCCCTCACCTACGCAGCCCACGGCTCGCGCGCGCGCCCTTCACCATGGCCCACCGCTCCTGCGCTGAGCCCCCGCCGTCCCACTCCGGCCCCGACGCCCTCCCCCTCCTTCTCCGGCGACCGCCCGCACACTCGCTGCCTCGCCTCTGCTCTGCCCGCGCGGCTCCCTTCGCCTCCGCGCCACTCTGGCCGTCTGCCGGTGCCGTGGCCGCCGGCGCCCCGCGGTGCTGGGCGGCGCCCGTTGCGGCTGCGCCCACCCCTCGCCTGTGTGCCCGCAGCCGCCGCCCGACGCCCGTGACCCACCGCCCGTTAGCGCCCGTGGCCCTATGACATGTGGGGCCCCAACCCCCCAGAACGATTTTATAAAAAAAAGATAAAATAATAATAATAATAAATTTAATTAATTATTTAACTAAATTAATCATGTTTAGTTAACTTAATTAACTATTGTTAATTAATTAAACAGTAATTAGATTAGTTAAATCCTAATTAGAATAAACAAAGTATGACATGCGAGACCCACACGTCAGATTGACCTAGTCAATGCCCTGTTGACTGCTGACGTCATGCTGATGTCACGTCAGCATACACTATTCTGGATAATGTTAGAATTAAATAGATAAATAAATTCAGAAAATGATTAAAACTTTAGAAAAACATAGAAAATAAACCGTAGCTCAGATGAAAATGTTTTCTACATGAAAGTTGCTCAGAACGACGAGACGAATCCAGATACGCAGCCCGTTCGTCCGCCACACATCCCTAGCATAGCAAACACACAACTTTCCCCCTCCGGTTCATCTGTCCGAAAACGCGAAACACCGGGAATACTTTCCCGGATGTTTCCCCCCTTCGCCGGTATCACCTACTACCGCGTTAGGGCACACCTAGCACCGTTCATTGTCATGTCATGCATCGTCATGCATATGTTTGCTTTTATATTTATTGTTTCTTCCCCCTCTTCTCTCTCTAGACACCGAGACCGACGCCGCTGCTGCCCAGTACGACTACGGTGTTGACGACCCCTCCTTCTCGGCTGAGCTTCCAGGCAAGCCCCCCCTTTGATCACCAGATATCGCCTATTCCTTCTCTCTACTGCTTGCATTAGAGTAGTGTAGCATGTTATTGCTTTCAGTTAATCCTATTCTGCTGCATAGCCTGTCTTTGCTACTACTGTTGTTACCTTTACCTGCAATCCTAAATGCTTAGTATAGGATGCTAGTATTCCACCAGTGGCCCTACATTCTTGTCCGTCTGCTATGCTATACTATCGGGCTGTGATCACTCGGGAGGTGATCACGGGTATATACTATATACTTTATACATGATACATGTGGTGACTAAAGTCGGGTCGGCTCGTAGAGTACCCGCAAGTGATTCACGGATTGGGGGCTGAAAGGACATTTGTCCCGACGGCCCTCTGTGTGGATCTTTGTGGCGGAGCGACAGGGCGGGTTGAGACCACCTAGGTGAGAGGTGGGCCTGGCCCTGGTTGGCGTCCGTGGTTACTTCATAATAACACGCTTAACGAGATCTTGGTATTTGATCTGAGTTGGGTCGTTGACCTTATATGCACTAACCGCCACGTGGGACAAGATATGGGCAACCGGTGTCGTGGTATCAGCCGAAGCCTTCGTGACGTCAGCGACTGAGCAGCGCGCGCCGGATTGAACTGGAACGCCTGCTCTTGTATTAGGGAGGCTAGGTCTGTTTCCGGCGGCCCACGCAACGTGCAGGTGTGCAATGGGCGATGGGCCCAGACCCCTACGCGCATAGGATTTAGACCGGCGTGCTGACCTCTCTGTTGAGCCTAGGTAGGGCTGCGACGTGTTGATCTCCCGAGGCCGGACATGACCCAGGAAAGTGTGCCCGGCCAGAGGGATCGAGCGTGTCGGGTAATGTGGTGCACCCCTGCACGGAAGTTGATCTATTTGAATAGCCGTTTCGACGGTAACATGTGACCCGGAGTTGTACCTTGACCTTATGACAACTAGAACCAGATACTTAATAAAACACACCCTTCCAAGTGCCAGATATAACCCGGTGATCGCTCTCACACAGGGCGACGAGGGGAGGATCGCCGGGTAGGATTATGCTATGCGATGATACTTGGTGAACTTACCATCTACTCTCTTCTACATGCTGCAAGATGGAGGCTGCCAGAAGCGTAGTCTTCGACATGACTAGCTATCCCCCTCTTATTCTGGCATTCTGCAGTTCAGTCCACCGATATGGCCCCTTTACACATATACCCATGCATATGTAGTGTAGATCCTTGCTTGCGAGTACTTCGGATGAGTACTCACGGTTGCTTTGCTCCCCCTTTTCCTTTCTTCCTGGTTGTCGCAACCAGATGCTGGAGCCCAGGAGCCAGACGCCACCATCGACGATGACTCCTACTACACCGGAGGTGCCTACTACTACGTGCAGGCCACTGACGACGACCAGGAGTAGTTTAGCAGGATCCCAGGCAGGAGGCCTGCGCCTCTTTCGATCTGTATCCTAGTTTGTGTTAGCCATCTTATGGCAACTTGTTTAACTTATGTCTATACTCAGATATTGTTGCTTCCGCTGACTCGTCTATGATCGAGCACTTGTATTCGAGCCCTCGAGCCCCCTGGCTTGTATTATGATGCTTGTATGACTTATTCTATTTTTAGAGTTGTGTTGTGATATCTTCCCGTGAGTCCCTGATCTTGATCGTACACGTTTGCGTGTATGATTAGTGTACGATTGAATCGGGGGCGTCACAAGTTGGTATCAGAGCCGACTCCCTGTAGGAATCCCCCTTCCACACTGTAACATCCCCAGCATCACACTACAGTAATCTCCCCCTAATGAAGGTCATGTCATCATGATCATCATGCCAAAATGCCACTTGTCCAAAATCTACTTCAAATTCAAATTCAAATTGCATGTCAAATAATTGCTTCTTCTTTCATGCAAATAAAATAGTTCATCCTATGGCAATAATCCCTAGATATTTGTCATGTTGAAGCTTTGGAATTCCCAAATTGCCCCTGGGAATTTATTATCTGGTCCAGCAGTATTTAAGTTGTCCTTATCATTTTCTAAAATGCTTGGTCAACTCCTGATGGCCCCAAACTTCTTCTAGCAGTGCCCAATAATTGTTTAAAATTGTTTTGACCAGTGGCATATTTTTTTGCAAAGTCAATTGTGGCTAAAAGAAAATGCAAAAGCTACTAAAAAAGAAAAGAAAAGGCAAAACAACAACAAATGGAAACGTTCCCCCTCCCTGCTGGGCCTTGACCCAGATGGCCAACCGGCCCAACTGGCCAAGAGGCCACCAGGCCGGCCCACCCCCAGCTTACACCTAACCCCTCCCCCCCTGTGACCTAACTGCTGCACCCCACACCCCCCCCCCCACGATCCCCACTCTCCCTCGTTCCCTCCCTGCGCCGTCACCCATGACACACAGAGGAGGGGCGCCCCCTGTTTGGTCCCCGCCCCCCGCGCCCGAAGACCGCCATCGCTCCGCTGGGGCTGCAGCCAACCGGCGTCGAGCGCCGCCTCTCCCGACGCCCGTCCGCGCGTCGCCGTCGATCTAGAACTGGGACTCGGCCCCGAGGCCACCGCCGGTCGGAGTCCCCCTCGCCGGAGCCATGATGCTGCCGGACCGCGTCCTCGTCCCCTCCTCGCGCAGCTTCATCGAGCCACGCCGCCCCCGTTCATCTACAACGATGGTGAGGCCGTCGGCCTCGTCCTTCCCTTACCCCCTGCCGCACGCACGCGCTTGTGCTGGCCGCTACTGTTGCGCCAGCCCCGCACGGCACACGTCGCGCCCGCCCCGCCAGCCCGTGTCGCGCCTCCCGCTCACCCCCCCCCATCGCGCGCTGCTCGCTGCGCCCCTTGCGCACACACGCCGCCCTCCCGCGACCGGCCTATGCCTCGGCTCGCCGCTACAGGGCGCAGCTCCAGCCGACCGGCCTCTCCACGGCCGCGTCCGGGCTCGGCCTCTGACCGGGCAATCCCATGCCCGCGCCCGCTAAGCACCCCGCCCACTTTGGCCTTTGGCCCACTGACCAGTGGGGCCCGGCCCCCTGGTTATTTTAAAAATAAATAAATAGATTAATTAATTAACGAATTAATTAACCTAAGAAATATTGCTTAATTAGCTAATTAACTTGTAATTAACTTAATGTGTCAATGATAGCAGGGCCCCACCACTAATTGGGCTGATTTAAGCATTCTGTTAGAAAAATGACCCAATGACACCTGGGCCCCATAGCCCAGTTTTAACCAGTCAACCCAGTCAATGTTGACTGTTGACCCTGCTGACTCAGCACCGTACTGGTACCACTGTCATAAACACGGGCTAGAATAGCAGTAGGTGGCAAAAGTATATTCTGCTTTTAATTTGAATAATTGGAATTCTAGAAAATCAATTAAAACTTTAATAATTCTTAGAAAATAAACCGTAACTCGGATGAAAAAGTTTTATACATGAAAGTTGCTCAGAGCGACGAGACGAATCTGAATATGCAGTCCGTTCGCCCGCCACGCGTCCTTATCATAGCAAACGTCGAACCTTTCCCCTCTGGTTCATTTGTCTGACAGACGTCCGGAACCGGGAATACTTTCCCGGATGTTTCCCCCTTCGTCATTATCGCCTAGTGCCGCGTTAGAACACCTCTAGCACCGCTTATTGTCTTGTTATGCATATGTTTGCGTGTGTTTACTGTTTCTTCCCCCTCTTCTCTCCGGTAGGCCCCGAGACCGCTGTTGATGCCCTTGTGATCGGCTACGTCATCGACGACACTTCTACCCCCCCTTTTAACGGAGCTCCCTAGCAAGCCCCCCTTTGATCATCCCGATATCGCCCATTCCATTCTCTCATGCTTGCATTAGATTTTGCTACTGTATTTGATTGCTCCTATTCTGATGCATAGCCTGCTTTTGTACGTGCTATTGTTACCTACCTGCTTCTCCTAAACTGCTTAGTATATGTTGGTTAGTGATCCATCAGTGACCCCCACTTGTCCTTGTTGCCCTGCTTCATCATCGACGACTCGATCTACGTCATCGAAGACCAGGCCCAGACACCACACATCACTTTCCCCTTTGTTGCTCGACACTACTGGACTACTATCGAGTGCCGGGGGTGAGACCTCATTAGCACTTCTGATGTTACCCTATAGTGTAGCTATTCGGTCGTGGTCATCGTGGGTGATTCCGCCTTAACCACTTCCGATACGACTCTGTCGTGCAACCCCTCAAGTGTGAACTTCGAGGGTTGTTCCTCTTACGTTCACCTTGATGATTACATCGAGTGGAATTCACAGGGGGTGATTCCTCAGGTTTTCCTCTTGATGTTTGGACACACAGTTACTATGGTTACCGTGACTTAACAGTGAACCATGTTACTAAAGACGGGTCGGCCCTAAGGGGTACCCGCGCGAGCTTAATTGCGAGTGATGTGGAGATGGGTTGACCTAGAGGGTGCCCGCGAGATAATTACGAGGCATGGCCGGGCATTCCTAGCCCTTGCCGCAAGTCCTCGAGACGGGGCAACGGGGTCACATCTTTCGTGAGTCTCTGCTGGTTACCGCCGCGTTCCTAATCCACTACGATTTGGATATTTGATCCGAGGGGCCTCTGGCCTGATAGCACTAACCATCACGTGGGCATAGTATGGGCGTTCTGCGTCGTATGCATCAGCCGAAGCTTAATAGATGTCAGTGACTGAGCGACGTGCGCCGGGTTGGACTGCATAAGCACCTGCCTTGTTGAAGGAGGTAGCTAGGTCTGCTCACCGGCCGCGTACGCAATGTGCAGGAGTTCCCGGGGAGATGGCCCATGACCCCTGGGGGCATTGGTTTAGTCCGGCGTGCTGACCTCTCTATTAAGCCTAGGTCGGGTTACGGCGTATTGTTTGGCTGAGGCCGGGCATGACTCAGGAAAGTGTGTCCGGCCGGAGTTAATCGAGCGTGGTGGGTAAGTTGGTGCACCCCTGCAGGGAAGAAAACATCTATCGATAGCCTGTCCTATGGTAACGGACACTTGGAGTTGTATCCCGATCGATACAACTAGAACTGGATACTTGTGATGAGAACTGGATGGTGATGAGAATTGGATTGTGATGATAACTGGATAGTATGGCTGTGGGATTGCTTTCTCGCAGGGAGTCGAGAAAGGACCTCTGGCCGAGGTTGATAACACTTCTACTACTTTACTTTATGCCACTCTACTCCCTCCTGTTGCTGCAAGATGGTGGTTTCCAGAAGATGTTAGTCTTGGATAGGACTAGGTTCTCCCCCCTTATTCTGGCATTTCTGTAGCCCAGTCCACATATACAACCTTCCTTTGATAATGTTGCATAAGTAGTGTAGATCCTTGCTTGCGAGTACTTTGGATGAGTACTCACGGTTGCTTTGCTCCCCCTTTTCCCCCTTTCTTCTTCTTTCCGGTTGATGCAACCAGATGTCGGAGCCCAGGAGCCAGATGCCACCGTCGATGCCTACTACTACGTGGAGACCGCCAACGACCAGGAGTAGTTAGGAGGCTCCCAGGCAGGAGGCCTTGCCTTTTCGATCGATGTTGCTTTTGTGCTAGCCTTCTTAAGGCAAACTTGTCTAACTCATGTATGTACTCAGATATTGTTGCTTCTGCTGACTCTTGTGTATTCGAGCTTATGTATTCGAGCCCTCGAGGCCCCTGGCTTGTAATATAAAGCTTGTATTATTTTAATTTGTGTCTAGAGTTGTGTTGTGATATCTTCCCGTGAGTCCTTGATCTTGATCATACACATTTGCGTGTATGATTAGTGTACGATTGAATCGAGGGCGTTACAAGTTGGTATCAGAGCCGACTGCCTGTAGGTAGGCCCCCTTCCTACTCCTTGGCCGAAGTTGAGTCTAGAAAGCGAAAATCATTTTAGTAACTTGGTTGTGTGGCTTACGGGCCCACGTCGCCAATTGGGTGGTATTAGGATATTTTATTCCTCGTCTATACTCTGGGACTCTGATCTCTCTTCCATTCGGGTTAAAATATTTTGCTAACTCTAACATTAGGATCTCGTAACTACATCCTCCCGGAGAGCCCCTTATTACAGATGATCGCCTACTGCACCAGAAGATCCCGAAGATACCCTACGATGTTCTCTTGAGACTTTGTGTCCGTCGCTTTTGCAATTCCCTGGCACCGATATATCCTTATGGATAACTACGTACGCTTGCCATTCTTCAGTCATTCCCTATTGATATTGTTATTACAAGATGACCCGAAATACTCTCCGTTGCCCCGAGAATCCTTTGAGCTTACTGCCTTGCAGTTCTTTACCACATGAATACCCCTACGGATAATTCCTCGCACTTATCGAGTATTCGCTCATCCCTAGTTGTTCTTGTGTTTCACAAAATTCTTCGAAATACTATTCGATCTTCTAAAAATCCTTAGTAGCCAATTGCTCTTGTTCTTCCTTACCTGCTAGCATTTTGGTTAATTCCATATGTCTAGCAATATTCATTAAAATCCTTTGCGATTGTCATCCTTACCCTATCGATTCAACATGTGTGTGAATGCACGTAATCATCAGTTGATCCTTCTAAATTATCTTTCCGGCTCAGCGTCATTTTGAACATGAGCTGGTTCTCGACCAATCTATTTGTCATTGATTGTGCCCTAGGTCTATTCTACTTATCCATCCTTGATCAGAGCGTCTGCTTCTGATCCTTCATTTTGGAAATCATAATTCCTTTGTTATCTAAGCATCGAATTATTCAGATGTTCTAAAATCCGATGCCTCTGCATTATTTCTTCTTCTGATTGAATATCGATACTCACATCAGCTCCGTTGTGGATCACCAGATCCATTATTGGATTATCATCCGACAGTGTCCTTCATATTCAAAGAACCTCGTGAAGTTCTTTCCCAGATACATAATGCCTTTGGTAATTGTATCCTCTCCTTTTTTCAACCATGCTCTGCTTTCGAGCTTGTGTTGTTTACTTCTGAAGTTTGTGGAATAGGTTCCTAAGATACCCCTATGGGTTGAACCTATGGTTCCCATAATCCGTTTGAACCCGAGAGTTTTAACGAGTCTTACTCTTCTGGTGTTTAGCCAGATAACATTTCAACACTACAACTTCATCGAAAGTGAGAAGTAAATGAAATGATATGCATTGACGAAGTGGGAGTCGACCTTGAACTTTGTGTTCATGCCCATGGACCCGATGTATATTTTATCATGGAAGCTTCTCTTAAAATTAATTATCCCCATGGTATAGGATCATCTTATATCTGGAATTTGATCCTTTGCAACCGTGCTTCTGACCATGAGTGTTCCCCTTTGATCCCATTTCTCGAACAAGTTAAAGTACTTGCCTTCTGCAGATCAATACATCTCCGCAACCTCTATTTTGATCTTCCTTCAATTATTACCCTCCAGTATCTCGAGAATAACAAAGAACTGTGTTGCTTCCTATGAGTCTTCATCTGGCATTGCTCCTCAGCGATTCAGATTGCCCCGGGTTCCAAGTTATTAGTCACTCGAGAACATCGATAAGTGAATCGATTCCGCACTCTGATTCTATAACTCTAAGTAATTTTCATTGCTTACGAGTTTAATAATCCTTCAAGTCATTCCTAGCACGGTCAGCTATATCATTATCGTGCCCAAATTTTAACTGTGCTACCTGGTTCTTCTTCCCGAAGCACAATTTTTGACGATGAGCTAAGCTTACGTTGATCTTCCTTGTCATATCATTTTGCCTTGAATGACAAGCTTGATTTCAAGTTTGTGTCATACCAATGGTTCCAATAACCTTTCGCTTCATCATTCCTTTGACTTGACGTCATCGCCGATCGATTACATCTTCATGAAATCTCTTAACAAATGTGTCGTGGTCATCATCAACATTCTGATGCTCCTCCAGGATATCAATCGAATTCATGATGAGAAATACCATCCGTGCCCCTCGATGATTTGGGCTATCACCGACAACATTTTTTGCCTTCCCCCCAACACAATTTTGTTCATATCATTTTGGCATTACATCCTTTTGACCTGTCGATGGATTGCTGCTGAACCCATCGGCCACATCCTCATCTTTCAATGATGAAATTGTACGAACTATTCTAGCAGTTCCCGCGGGATCCTTTGTGAATTCAAAAGTCTGACTTTTACCTGATGACCATGTCAATGATATCCCGAAGCATGTTTGTGGTACTCCGATCGTCAACAAGAACATTGGCAGCGCACTGCGAAATGTTTCTTGATCGATTATCCATACCCTATTGTGTGGGTAATATCATGATTCTTCCCTCGCCCCCTTTATCTAAATGCTTTTGAACTTGCTGTCATATCATGTATATCCTGCTCCACTTCCCCTTGGGAAGGATATACTCCCAATTCTGGGGTGTAAACACATTTTCCTTTCCATTGGTCTGATTAATCCGATAATTTCATTTTCCTTTCCATTGGTTTGTTTAACCTTCTTGTGATCTATATGATATAAGCAGAAATAATTCCCTGCTTATAAAACACCCCCGATGTACAACCTTGTCAGTGGGACCCTGTTACTATTGTTGATGACATTCCAGTAACCACCGATGGACGTGAACCTTGCCGATTGGTCCGCCTCGTTCAACGAGCAGGAATATGGTTCTCTTCGTCCCTCACCCTTGGTACCAACGTGGTTGCCAACATAACTGACAAACTATCCTCTGACAAAGCTTGCTATCATAACCGCGTAAAATGTCACCGCTCTTTCTACTTTTAGCCCACATGGTTGGCCCATAACCCACGGTTCCACAGGATCGGAGCCTGACTCTCCTGTACAACCTTGATGCCGAAATATCTTATGCTCTTTGCTTTGTGTGTTATCACGAGCCACCCTCCGAGAGATGATCTATTCCCGATGCTCTGAACCCCTTCTCACAATCTGTTCAGGTATCGATCATTTGTCCATTCCCTTGAAACTTCTTATTGTACCTTCATATTTTGCTCTCAACGTTTTCTTAAATTTCAACTCGAGAGATACTTCTGTCACATTCCCTACGTTGTTCAACAGACAATTAACCCTATAAGGGACAGTTCACCCGAAGTTACTCTTTACTTCCCCACTTAAATCTCGGGACGAGATTTCTTGTAGTGGAGGAGATTTGTAACATCCCCAGCATCACACTACAGTAATCTCCCCCTAATGAAGGTCATGTCATCATGATCATCATGCCAAAATGCCACTTGTCCAAAATCTACTTCAAATTCAAATTCAAATTGCATGTCAAATAATTGCTTCTTCTTTCATGCAAATAAAATAGTTCATCCTATGGCAATAATCCCTAGATATTTGTCATGTTGAAGCCAACATTTTTGGAATTCCCAAATTGCCCCTGGGAATTTATTATCTGGTCCAGCAGTATTTAAGATGTCCTTATCATTTTCTAAAATGCTTGGACAACTCCTGATGGCCCCAAACTTCTTCTAGCAGTGCCCAATAATTGTTTAAAATTGTTTTGACCAGTGGCATATTTTTTTGCAAAGTCATTTGTGGCTAAAAGAAAATGCAAAAGCTACTAAAAAAGAAAAGAAAAGGCAAAACAAATATAAAAGGAAACGTTCCCCCTCCTTGCTGGGCCTTGACCCAGATGGCCAACCGGCCCAACTGGCCAAGAGGCCACCAGGCCGGCCCACCCCCGGCTTACACCTAACCCCTCCCCCCGTGACCTAACTGCTGCACCCCACACACCCCCCATGATCCCCACTCTCCCTCATTCCCTCCCTGCGCCGTCACCCACAACACACAAAGGAGGGGCGCCCCCTGTTCGATCCCCTCCACCCGGCACCCCCGCCCGAAGACTGCCATCGCTCCGTTGGGGCTACAGCCAACCGGCGTCGAGCGCCGCCTCTCCCGACGCCCGTCCGCGCGTCGCCGTCGATCTGGAACTGGGACTCGGCCCCGAGGCCACCACCGCTCGGAGTCCCCCCCGCCGGAGCCACGACGCTCCCGGACCGCGTCCTCGTCCCCTCCTCGCGCAGCTTCATCGAGCCACGCTGCCCTCGTTCATCTACAACGATGGTGAGGCCGTCGGCCTCGTCCTTCCCTTACCCCCTGTTGCACGCACGCGCCTGTGCTGCCCGCTACTGCTGCGCCAGCCCCGCACAACACTCGTCCGCCCGCCCCGCCGGCCCGTGTCGCGCCTCCCGCTCAAACCCACCATCGCGCGCTGCTCGCTGTGCCCCTTGCGCACACGTGCCGCCCTCCCGCGACCGGCCTCTGCCTCGGCTCGCCGCTGCAGGGCGCAGCTCCGGCCGGCCGGCCTCTCCATGGCCGCGCCCGTGCTCGGCCTCTGACCGGGCAACCCCATGCCCGCGCCCGCTAAGCACCCCGCCCAGTTTGGCCTTTGGCCCACTGACCAGTGGGGCCCGGCCCCTGGTTATTTAAAAATAAATAAATAAATTAATTAATTAATTAATTAACGAATTAATCAACCTAACAAATATTGCTTAATTAGCTAATTAACTTGTAATTAACTTAATGTGTCAATGATAGCAGGGCCCCACCACTAATTGGGCTGATTTAAGCAATCTGTTAGAAAAATGACCTAATGACACCCGGGCCCCACAGCCCAGTTTTGACCAGTCAACCCAGTCAATCTTGACTGTTGACCCTGCTGGCTCAGCACCGTACTGGTCCCACTGTCATACACACGGGCTAGAATAGTAGTAGGTGGCAAAAGTATATTCTGCTTTTAATTTGAATTATTGGAATTCTAGAAAATCAATTAAAGCTTTAATAATTCTTAGAAAATAAACCGTAACTCGGATGAAAAAGTTTTATACATGAAATTTTCTTAGAGCGACGAGACGAATATGAATACGCGGTGCGTTCACCCGCCACGCGTCCTTATCATAGAAAACGTCGAACCTTTCCCCTCCGGTTCATCTGTCTGGCAGACGTCCGGAACCGGGAATACTTTCCCAGATGTTTCCCCCTTCGTCATTATCGCCTAGTGCCGCGTTAGAACACCTCTAGCACCGCTTATTATCTTGTTATGCATATGTTTGCGTGTATTTACTGTTTCTTCCCCCTCTTCTCTCCGGTAGACCCCGAGACCGCTGCTGATGCCCCTGTGATCGGCTACGTCATCGACGACACTTCTACCCCCCTTTTCAAGGGAGATCCCAGGCAAGCCCCCCTTTGATCATCCCGATATCGCCCATTCCATTCTCTCATGCTTGCATTAGATTTTGCTACTGTATTTGATTACTCCTATTCTGATGCATAGCCTGCTTTTGTACCTGCTATTGTTACCTACCTGCTTCTCCTAAACTGCTTAGTATATGTTGGTTAGTGATCCATCAGTGACCCCCACTTGTCCTTGTTGCCCCTGCTTCATCATCGACAACTCGATCTATGTGATCGAAGAACAGGCCCCGACACCGCACATCACTTTCCCCTTAGTTGCTCGACACTACTGGACTACTATCGAGTGCCGGGGGTGAGACCTCATTAGCACTTCGGATGTTACCCTGTAGTAGCTCTCAGTCGTGGTCATCGTGGGTGATTCTGCCTTAACCACTTCCGATACGACTCTGTCGTGCAACCCCTCAAGTGTGAACTTTGAGGGTGGTTCCTCTTACGTTCACCTTGATGATTACATCGAGTGGAATTCATCGGGGGTGATTCCTCGGGTTTTCCCCTTCATGTTTGGACACACAGTTACTATGGTTACTATGACTTTACATTGAACCATGTTACTAAAGACGGGTCGGCCCTGAGGGGTACCTGCGCGAGCTTAATTGCGAGTGATGTGGAGACGGGTTGACCTGGAGGGTGCCCGCGAGATAATTACGAGGGGTGGCCGGGCATTCCTAGCCCTTGCCGCAAGTCCTCAAGACGGGGCAACGGGGTCACATCTTTTGTGAGTCTCTGCTTGTTACCGCGCGTTCCTAATCCACTACAATTTGGATATTTGATCCGAGGGGCCTCTGGCCTGATAGCACTAACCATCACGTGGGCATAGTATGGGCGTTCTGCGTCGTATGCATCAGCCGAAGCTTAATAGATGTCAGCGACTGAGCGGCGCGCGCCGGGTTGGACTGCGTAAGCACCTGCCTTGTTGAAGGAGGTAGCAAGGTCTGCTCACCGGCTGCGTACGCAACGTGCAGGAGTTCCCGGGGAGATGGCCCATGACCCCTGGGGGCATAGGTTTAGTCTGGTGTGCTGACCTCTCTATTAAGCCTAGGTCGGGTTGCGGCGTATTGTTTGGCCGAGGCCGGGCATGACCCAGGAAAGTGTGTCCGGCCGGAGTTAATCGAGCGTGGTGGGTAAGTTGGTGCACCCCTGCAGGGAAGAAAACATCTAGCGATAGCCTGTCCTACGATAACGGACACTTGGAGTTGTATCCCGATTGATACAACTAGAACTGGATACTTGTGATGAGAACTGGATGGTGATGAGAATTGGATTGTGATGATAACTGGATAGTATGGCTTTGGGATTGCTTTCTCGCAGGGAGTCGAGCCCTCGAGGCCCCTGGCTTGTAATATAAAGCTTGTATTATTTTAATTTGTGTCTAGAGTTGTGTTGTGATATCTTCCCGTGAGTCCTTGATCTTGATCGTACGCGCGTGTATGATTAGTGTACGATTGAATCGAGGGCGTCACACACACTCCTTGGCCAAAGTCGAGTCTAGACATTGCAAAACTTTTACTAACATGGATGTGCGGCTTACGGCCCCACGTCGCCATTGGGTGGTAGTAGGATATTTTACTCCTCGTCTATACTCTGGGATTCTGATCTCCCTTCTATTCGGGTTAAATGATTTTCTAAAATCTAACTTTAGGTTCTCGAAAATACTTCCTCCCGGAGAGCCCCTTCAGGCCAGATGATCGCCTGCTGCACCAGCAGATTCTGAAGACACTCTCTGATGCTTTCCCAAGACCCTTGTCCCCATCGCCATTGCGATCCCTACCAACGATAAATCTTTATGGATAACTACCTACTTTTGTTGTTCATACCTTCATCCCCAGTTGCCCTTGTTATTACAAGATGCCCTCAAATACTCTCCGATGTTCCAAGCATCCTTTATGCTTACTACCCCGCAGTTCCTTGCCGCATGAATACCCCTACGAATAATTCTTCACCCTTATCGAGGAACTGTTCATTACTAGTTGATCATATGATCCAAAAGGTACATTGATATACTATCTAGTCTTCCGGTAATTCTCTGCCAGCTGTTGTTGTGCAAATACTTGTCTGCTTGCGTTATGGTTGTGTTCCATATGTCTAGCAATATTCATTAGTATCCCTTGTCATCGTCATTTTCAGCCTGTGATTTGATATGTGGTGAATGCTCGCAATCCTCAGTCGAAATCCTAGAATTCATCCTTCCGAATCAGACGTCATGTTAAACATGAACTGGTTCTCGACCAACCGAATTTCCGTCGGTTGTACCCCTAAGTCTACTCAACTTATCCATCCTTAATCAAAGCGTTTGCTTCTGATCCCTTGATTTGGAAATCGCAATTCCTTTGCATTTGAGATTTGAATTAGTTAGTTATTCCCATAATCTGATGCCTTTGCATTCTTTCTTCCTCTGATTGAGTACCGATACTCACGTCAGCTCCGTTATGGACCGCCAAACCCATTGCTGGGTTGTTATCCGATGGTATCATTCATATTCAAATCTTATGAGTTCTTTCCCTGATACATAATGCCTTTGGTAAATTGTATCCTCTGCTTTGACAACCATGCTCTACTTTCGAGCTTGTGTTAATTACTCCCAAAAGTTTGTGGTATATGTTCCTAAGATGCCCCAATGGGTTGAACCAATGCCTTACCTAATCTATGTGAGCCCGAAAGATTTCACGGGCCATACTCGTCTGGTATTTCACCAGGTAAAACTTTGAACACTAATGCCATTATCGAAACGAGAAGTAAATGTAAGGTTATGCATTGAAGAAGTGGGAGTCGACCTTGAACTTTGTGTTCATGCCCATGGACATGATGTAGATCCTATCATGGAAACTTCTTGTAATAATAACTATTTCCTTGATAAATCTCATCTGGTATCTATGAATTGATCCTTTGCAACTGTGGTTCCGACCATGATTGTTCTCCTTTGATCTATTTCTCGGACAAGTTAAAGTACTTGCCTTCTACAGATCAGTACGCCTTCCCAACCTCTATTTTGTTCTACCTTCGAGTATTACCCCCTGGTATCTCGAGGATATCAACCCATTGCACTTCATCTTATGAATTTCTGATGAAGTAGTAGTACCTTTCCCCGTCATAGTCACTCCACGGGTTCTGGGTTGTCGTCAACCGAGAACACCGATTTGTGAATCGAATCAATACTGAGATTCAGTACTCCCAGTACTTTATTGTTGAGAAGTTTAATACTCCATCACGTCACTCCTAGCCTGATCGGCTATATCAGTATCGTGCTGATTTTAACGGTGTTACCTGGTCCTTAATCCCCGGAGCACCACTTTCGGCAATGAGCTAAGCTTACATCGATCTTCCTCGGCATATCATTTCGCCTTGGACAGCAAGCTTGATTTCAAGTTTGTACTGTACTAGTGGTTTCAATAACCTTTCGCTCCATCATTCATTTGATTTGATGTCATCGCCGATCGTTTACATCTTCATGAAATCTCGCGACAAATGTGTTGTGAACATCATCAACATTTTGAGCTCTTCCAAGATATCTATCGAATTCTTGATGATAAATACCACCCTTTGCTCTCGGTGATTTGTGTTATCATCGACCACTTTATTGCCTTCTTTCCAACACAAACTTGTTTGTGTTGTGGTTGTACCTTGAGTTCCTGGCTATCCAGCTTGTCTTATGTCCTACCTTGAAGTAATACCATCTTATATATCAAGAATGTTGTGATAATTTCACCACCTTTTAAGAATTCTTGGTACAAGTGATACATCCCGCCATCTACATTCATTTCTTGGTCCCCGTGTTGTTTCTACCCGGAATACCGACAATTGAACTATGATGTGTGAATTCGAAACCTCTAGCAGCCCCATTTGCTTTATAGTGAATGGTCTATAGTTTCATTCTTTGTGTATTGGTTATCAAATCACCATACTAACATTGATCATGCTACCTAAAGCCCATATTTCGGGTGCACCTTCCAACCAGTGTTTGCTCGTGGATGTTCTCCTCGAGCATACATCATTACATCATTTGATATGACAAATGTTATCTCCTTGTTCACATAATTGGGAAACTCCATCTTCTTGGAAATTTCGAGGAATTGTCGCTGAGTCCATCAGCCACCTCCTCACCTCTCCTTGATTTAATGATGAACTCTTGTTTCGGAACTCACTTCCATAGTTCAATTCCCGAGAATATTACAATGTCATCTTGACAATTTGTGTTGCACCTTTCTTCTCAGGCATCCTGAGTCTGAGTTATCCTAACACCAACCAGATCTGAACCTCGGTCAGATATGATGGTTGGAACATATTTTCAAGAGTTATATCATTGGTCGTTATACGACCCGGTAAGGTGGTGTCATGCCTAGTACACCTGGCCGGAGGACCTATTGTTATAGTTTCCTTGTTAGCAAGGCTATCCATTCTTCCATGAGGAAATTGCAAGACTTATTCTACAAGTTATTCCTGATGAATCCATTGAGTATCCAAAGTCCGACCTTTGCTTGAAGACCATGTCAATGCTATCTTGAAGCATGTCTGTGGTACTCCGATTTTCGACAAGAACATTTGAAGCCCAATGCTAAATGTTTTCTTGCTCAATTATCCAAACACCGTTGTATGGGTAATATCATGAAATTTCTCTCCCCTTACCTAAAGAGTTTTCTACATTATATCCTGTCATGGATATCATGCTCTGCTTGTCCTTGGGAAGGATATACCCTTGAAATATGTGTTTAAACACATTTTCCTTTCCATTGTTCTGCTTAAACCTGATAATCATATTTTCCTTTCCATTGTTTGGTTTAACCTTTCTTGTGATCTATATGATCTAAGCAGTAATATTCTCCTGCTTTTGTAAACACCTCGGTGTACAATTATATCAGAAAGACCCTGTTACTTTTGTTGATGACATTCCGGTAACCACCGATGGACGAGAACTTTGCCTACTGGTCCGCCTCGTTCAACGAGCAGGAAAATGGTTCTCTTCGTCCCTCGCCCTTGGTACCGATGTTGTTGCGGACATAACCGACAAACTATCTTCTGACATGCCTTGCTTACATGATCGTGCAAGGTGTCACCGCCCTTCCTAATTTTAACCCACATGGTGGGCCCATAACCCACAGTTCCATAGGATCGAAAACTGACTCTCCTGTACATCTTGTTGACAAAGTTATCCCTTGCTCTGGGTTTCGTAGGTAATTCGCGAGCCACCTTCCTAGTGATCTATTCTGGTATCAGACGCAATACTTATTCTTGTTGCTCTGAACCCCTTTTCACACTCCGTTTCAGGCAACGAGCGATTGCATGCTCGCTCGGAACTTCTCATGCGACCTTCATACTTTGCTCTCGATATATTATTAAGTTTCAATTTGAGAGTTACTTTCCGCCACCTCCCTCAATGTTATCTACCAAATAGACAACCTTGCAGAGGTCCGTTCTCCCAGAGACCCCCCTTATTCTTTTGTAAGTACGATGGAGTTCTCGAAGAAAGGACGACAACTTCATCATGATGCATTGATGTATAGGAATGAAGAAATCAATGCTATGGATCGACCTCTTCGAGAAGGGCAACCAAGACCGAGAAGATTCGTTAGAATTTCGTGACCACATCTTTCCCCCTTACTCCATCTCTTAAAATCTCGGGACGAGATTTCTTGTAGTGGAGGAGAATTGTGACGCCCGGATAGTTAAGCTACAGTGAACCTCCGCTAATGATGCCACGTCACCTCGGTTACTGTTGATAAACTCGCGTCAGTTCGAAACCCAGTTCAAATTTTAAAATAAAAACAAACAACAAAAGTTTTCAAACCATAAAACAAAAATGTTCGGATTGTGGCAAATATTCCATACTAAATATTGGTGAAGAAACCACACTTCTGTAAAGTATTTATTGCACTACATTAATTAAAATAGTAGCAAAAACGATTATTTAAATACCTTTTATAATTAATAAAATGTCAAACTAAGTTATTTGGGGACTAGACTTTTTGTTACTATGGACTTAGTTGAGATACTAATTTAGATGCTAAGTGTATATTTTACTAAAACTAAAATAAAATGTAACTAAAATAAAACAGGAAAGAATAAATAAAAAGAGAAAAACAAACAAACAAACAAATAGAAAAGGGGAAACCAACCCCCCTCGCTGGGCCATTCTGGCCCAACTGGGCCAACACAAGGCCCAGTCGGCCGACCCCAACTCCCCTTAACCTCCTGGTCCCATAACCCTAACCCCATCCACCCCCCACTCTCCCCACATCGCCTCTCCCTCTTCCCCACCTCTCGATCCCATCTGGATCGGGGTGCGGTTCAACCACGACGCCGCCGCCCGTCGCCGCCCATCCTGTCGTCGCTCCATCCTGGACTCCTCCTCGCTGGCTCGACCATCCCTCACCACCCCCTCCCCGACCCAATCTGGATCGGGGCCCGACTCGGCCCCCGCCGCTCGACACTGTCGCCGGAGGCCACCTCGCCGAACCGCCTCCCCGCCGGACTGCTTTCCCTGCATGCGTCATCCCCATCACCCACCTCAAGCCCCGCTGCCATTGCCCTACATCTACCTCGTGAGGCCCCCTTCTTTCCCCCTGTCTCGACGAGTTCGCATGCGCCCATCGTCACGCGCTCACCCCACCATGGTCGCGCCTCGACCTTGCCCGCCCCATGCGCTCCCCTGCACCCGTGTGCCCGCTGCGCGCGCGCCCGCGTGGCCGGGCCCCCGTAGTCACCGGTCGGCCTCCCCTGCTCGCCGCGCATTGCTGCTACCCCGCCCGCTCCCGCACGCACCCGCGGTCACCTACACAGCCCACAGCTCGCGCGCGCCCTTCACCGCGGCCCTCCGCTCCTGCCCTAAGCCCCCGCCGTCCCACTCCGGCCCCGACGCCCCCCGTCCTTCTCCGGCGACTGCCCGCACACCTGCGGCCTCGCCTCTACTCTGCCCGCGCGGCTCCCTTCGCCTTCGCGCCGCTCCGGCCGCCTGCCAGTGCCGTGGCCGCCGGCGCCCCGCGGTGCTGGGCGGCGCCTGTTGCGGGTGGGCCCACGACGCCCGCCCCTCGCCTGTGTGCCCGCAACCGCCGCCTGACGCCCGTGACCCACCGCCCGTTAGCGCCCGTGGCCCTATGACATGTGGGGCCCCAACCCCCCAGAACGATTTTATAAAAAAAATTATAATAATAATAATAATAAATTTAATTAATTAATTAACTATATTAATTAACTTAGTTAATCCTGTTTAGTTAACCTAATTAACTATTGTTAATTAATTAAATAGTAATTAGATTAGTTAAATCCTAATTAGAATAAACAGAGTATGACATGCGAGACCCACACGTCAGATTGACCCAGTCAACGCCATGTTGACTGCACACGTCATGCTGACGTCAGCATACACTATTCTGGATAATGTTAGAATTAAATAGATAAATAAATTCGAAAAATGATTAAAACTTTAGAAAAACATAGAAAATAAACCGTAGCTCAGATGAAAATGTTTTCTACATGAAAGTTGCTCAGAACGACGAGACGAATCCGGTTACGTAGCTCGTTCGTCCGCCACACATCCCTAGCATAGAAAACACGCAACTTTCCCCCTCCGGTTCATCTGTCCGAAAACGCGAAACACCGGGAATACTTTCCCGGATGTTTCCCCCTTCGCCGGTATCACCTACTGCCGCGTTAGGGCACACCTAGCACCGTTCATTGTCATGTCATGCATCGTCATGCATATGTTTGCTTTTATATTTATTGTTTCTTCCCCCTCTTCTCTCGCTAGACACCGAGACTGACGCCGCTGCTACCTAGTACGACTACGGTGTTGACGACCCCTCCTTCTCGGCTGAGCTTCCAGGCAAGCCCCCCTTTGATCACCAGATATCGCCTATTCCTTCTCTCTACTGCTTGCATTAGAGTAGTGTAGCATGTTACTGCTTTCAGTTAATCCTATTCTGCTGCATAGCCTGTCTTTGCTACTACTGTTGTTACCTTTACCTGCAATCCTAAATGCTTAGTATAGGATGCTAGTATTCCACCAGTGGCCCTACATTCTTGTCCGTCTGCTATGTTATACTATCGGGCTGTGATCACTCGGGAGGTGATCACGGGTATATACTATATACTTTATACATGATACATGTGGTGACTAAACTCGGGTCGGCTCGTAGAGTACCCGTGAGTGATTCACGGATTGGGGGCTGAAAGGACATTTGTCCCGACGGCCCTCTGTGTGAATCTTTGTGGCGGAGCGACTTGGCATGTTGAGACCACCTAGGTGAGAGGTGGGCCTGGCCCTGGTCGGCGTCCGTGGTTACTTCATAATAACACGCTTAACGAGATCTTGGTATTTGATCCGACTTGGGTCGTTGACCTTATACGCACTAACCGCCATGTGGGACAAGATATGGGCAACCGGCGTCGTGGTATCAGCCGAAGCCTTCGTGATGTCAGCGACTGAGCGGCACGCGCCAGATTGAACTCGAACGCCTGCTCTTGTATTAGGGAGGCTGGGTCTGCTTCCGGCCGCCCACGCAACATGCAGGTGTGCAATGGGCGATGGGCCCAGACCCCTGCGCGCATAGGATTTAGACCGGCGTGCTGATCTCTCTGTTGAGCCTAGGTAGGGCTACGACGTGTTGATCTCCCGAGGCCGGACATGACCCAGGAAAGTGTGCCCGAACAGAGGGATCGAGCGTGTCGGGTAATGTGGTGCACCCCTTCAGGGAAGTTGATCTATTCGAATAGCCGTGTCCACGGTAACAGGCGACCCGGAGTTGTACCTTGACCTTATGACAACTAGAACCGGATACTTAATAAAACACACCCTTCCAAGTGCCAGATATAACCCGGTGATCGCTCTCACACAGGGCGACGAGGGGAGGATCGCCGGGTAGGATTATGCTATGCGATGATACTTGGTGAACTTACCATCTACTCTCTTCTACATGCTGCAAGATGGAGGCTGCCAGAAGCGTAGTCTTCGACAGGACTAGCTATCCCCCTCTTATTCTGGCATTCTGCAGTTCAGTCCTCCGGTATGGCCCCTTTACACATATACCCATGCATATGTAGTGTAGATCCTTGCTTGCGAGTACTTCAGATGAGTACTCACGGTTGCTTTGCTCCCCCTTCTCCTTTCTTCCTGGTTGTCGCACCTCAGGCGGCCTGTCGTCTCGTGCTTGTAATACTCCTCCTCATAGTGATTGCGCTTTCGTGCGTCCGTGGTTTTCTCCCGCAAGGGTTTCCACGTAAAAGTCCGTGTCTCTCTGTCTCGTTTATTTCTCGTTATTATCTACCAAGAATGATCTTTGAGGTACAACGGCTTCAAGTGTTTCACCAGTTCTTTTGGCTTCTCGAAGATAGCATTCTTAGGACCAAAGTCTAGCTGGGCTACCTCCCCTTCTTCACCTGTAGCATGAAACTCGGCAGGTAAGTAATATACCATATTAATATCCATACCTTCCTGAACCGACGTAGATTCATAATCCACCATCTCATCTTCATCTCCCAATGTGTATATTGGGCTTAAAGTTTCCTCAACTGAAGGGGATGTTTCAGGTGGTGTGGACGATGTAATAGGGGTCACATCATCCTTTTTCGGTGGTGAAGGTATTGTTGCAGCTAATGTAGAAGCATATGTGTTTTGTTTTTGTTTAGACCTCCACACTTGTTTTGTGAGTACCATGGGCCGAATTTCACTGAACAATTCGTCCCTTTGCCTCTCCTCTTTATGCTATACGTTCTCGTGGTTCCTCATGTGTTGTAATCTCCTTTTCATGGTCTTAGTTAAGCCGGGAGGACACCACGTAGGTTGAGTATATTTGGGATCCCTTGGTTTGGCCTTGCTTGTGCTTGCCTCATGATCATTAATCATGGAACCCTGCTGAACAATAACAATATCACCATTAGAAGTAGCCAGATTACCAACAACCGGCTTTTCGATCTCATTTTGCTTGTCACATTCTACAATTTCCGCATTAGGTGACTTAACACGCCACACTTTTTTGTTGGCCTTGCTTGGAGAAATTTTTGTTGGCCGATTACACCATAACTCAAATGGCCTTGTGTGGGATAATAAAGCCTCTCGCGAGCAGGCCTTCTAGGTGCTGCCCGCCCCATATGAAAAGCATAAGGAGCCACTGGAGGCTGACCCCATCCTCCACTGAAGCCTCTCATGTAATATGGCACATAGGAGGGTTGTGACATCCATGGTGTTGGTGCCCATGACCCATATGGCCTTGCATAGCGTCGAAACTCTTGCTCCGGAGGCAATCCTGAACGCTTTGAATGTGATGGCCGATTAGAGGTAGAACCGGCTGCTTGACTTGCATATTTGGATAGCAACATATCAAAAGTTGGCCTGATTCGCTTGCGCTTAGCTTCACTCTTTTCCCACTTGCCAAGTTCTGAATTCTTGGGCTTGATAAATTTAACATGAGTATCTTCTTGTACTTGTGGTTGCCCCTCGAGTGCAGGAATTTTTATGGTGATCTTCAATACTTCCTTGCCATCGGGTTGCTTTTCAAGCACAACCTCTCATCCCAAGACTTTGTCGCCCTCCTTGCATTTCCTGGGTTCACCAATAACAACATTATCTGTTTTAGCAGATTCGGCTATGCTAGGCTGTCAGTGTGGAACGACACCTATGGGATCACAAGAATCCCTACTACGGTTACCGGGGCGCAGGGTTGCTAGAAGAGTAGGATTAGTAATCAGCACAAGGATCGTTTACCCAGGTTTGGGCCGCGGGGATGCGTAAAACCCTAGTCCTGCTTTGGTGGGTGTATTTTAGAGAGTTCTTGAGCTCTCAAACTAGCTATGGTGAATGCGTGGTTCGAAAGAGCTGAATCCTTCTCTAGTATGCCATGGGCCTCCTTTTATAGTCGAAAGGGGCTGCCACAGTGGCATACAGGATGTGGAAAGGCATACAGTATTGCGAGCTTATCGCTCGTATTACAGGACAAGATGCATTTAATGCGCGACTGAGGTGTCCCCTAGCTTTATCGGGGACAGGGGCGAGGCCCGTCCCGTCCGTCGCCGCTCCTCCTTGCTTCGACACGCGCCCCGGCCAGTGATGCATGCGGCGCCATGTAGGCAGGCAGGCAGCTGAGGTGGCGCGGCGGTGGAGCCTCCCCGAAGATCTGTATGCCGCCACGCAGGCGCTTGATGAGTTGGCCTGGGAGCTGCATGTTGCCACGCAGGTGCCCGCTCAGCTGGTTGAGCTGGCAGCTGCATGCGAACGGCGGTAGAGACTTGGTTGGTGCGGGCCTGGAAGTGGCCCTGCTGGCATCCTCGGCGAGGGCCTTGCCGGGTGGTTCGGCAAGGGTCTTGCCGTGGCGCGCTGTCGTCCCCGACAAGGATCTTCCTGGGGGTCTGGTGGCCTTCCTCGGCAAGGATCTTGCCGAGGATCGTCATCTTCTAATCCTCATCTGATCTTGAGTGTTCGTTGTCTTCACAAAGATATGCATGCCACCATGGAGGTGCCTCCCGAGCCCTGGCCCAACGTGGTTGATGGTGTTGGAAACTGTGGGCTCGAGGGTGGTGCGCTCCGCTGGTGTTGGACGGGCTGCCCCGGCAAGGGTCCTGCCGGGGCCGCTGAGGCTGCCCCGACAAGGGTCCTGCCGGGGGAACCCGCTTCGTCCCTCTGCTCTTTGTGGTCTTGGCCTTGGCGTTGCTCTGGCTGCCTCGGGCTTCGGTTTTACCTCGGTTCACCTCCCCTGCCTCGTCAAGTGCGGCCGTGGTGCGTGGCTCTGATTTCCCGTGCACAAGTAAAGGGGTCAAAAGGAGAGCCCCTACTTTTGTACACTGACAGGAGCCCCCGGGCCTGGGCCACACATAAGCGCGACACGTTGTTGGGCCAGGCCCAAAACGGTGCGCGGGCAGGCGGGGTGGTTTTTATCGTGGTAAAACTTTTCACGCGCCACGCTTCCCACGACCCGCATTGGATGCGTGACATGGAGGGGTGCATGTGACGTGGGCGGCATGTGTGGGGAGGTTTCCGCATGCATGCGTCACATCATGGTAAAGAGGCGGCTCGCGCCTTCCCCATAAAAAGAGGGAGGCTTGGAGGCGCGGCTCATTTACTGCGCGGGGCCAGGTCGCGGTCTTCAAGGCGTCCACACCCCATGATCACAGGGTGGGGAGAGGTCGCTTCACCCGTCCCCTTGATTCTGCATGTTCGCCACGCGTCCTCCATGCGCTTGGGGTGGCAAGCGGTGGATGCGGGAAACCGGACCGTCGCTGGTTGGGGCAGCGGGTCGGTCTCGATTCCTCGTGCCTCTGGTGATTGGATTGGCCGAGCGGGGCGGCCGAGCCCTGACCCCGCCCCTTTACAAGGAGGGGGAAGAGGGGATGGCATTCCGCACTCTTCTGTCATCCATCTCCTCCTGCTTCTGCTTCTTCCTTTCACTCGTCATGGAGAAAGGGAATCACGGTCCCTCAACGGTGGCGGCTAGGGTCGCCGCTCGACAGCGCGTCCCTCCTCCTCCTGAGCCCGCGGTGGTGGAGCCGGCCACGAGGGGAAGAGGGAGGGGGCGAGGCCGTGGGCGAGGTCGGGGCAGAGGTCGTGGTGCTCGAGGAAGAGGAGGACGGAGCAGCGCGCCGGCTTCGCCCCCGCAAGTGATGCCTTTTCCGATGGAAGGCCATGTTGGAGACCAGCCCCGCGAGTTCTTCATCAGGCTGCGCCGGCCTCCGCGTCGCTGTCTTCGTCTTCCCGCCCCGTTTGCTCGGGAGATGGAGCATGACCCGCCCCAATCCCTCAGATTGCACATGAGAGGCTGTGGGAATGGGGGCACGCGGGTCGACGTCGACTTCCCGGCTCCTCGGGTCATGTACCTCTGTCGTGGATGGAAGACGTTCGCTCGCATCCACAGCCTGACGGCGGGGCTCGTCCTCTACTTCAAATTAATGGAGGACGGCCTGCTCTCCGTCAAGGTCTTCGGAGACTTCGGGACTCGCCTGAAGTGCTGCGTGGAGAGCTCCTCCGACGAAGATTCCGACGATGGAAGATCTTCCTCGAGCGAAAGTGATGAGGAGGACAGCGGGGCAGATGACGAGGATGATTCCGACGAGGCGTCGGACGCCCCCCGCGCCTGGGCGGGTGCGGCAGCAGTAGTATCTGCACCTGGTCGCTCCTCCGGCAGAGTTTTGCCGGGGGAGGGGCCAGCTCCTTGAACTTCTCGGGGCTGTCTCCTTGGGTGGCTGGCGTCGGGAGGCTGTGGAAGAGGAAGAGGGCGGGCGGCAAGGCCGTCAACTCGGAGTACGCGGGCACCGACGCCTTCGTCGCGTATTGCCGGTCCTGCCGCCTCGTCTTCCAGCTCCTTTCCCGGCACCGTCATCACCGGCCCATCCATGGGCGGCCACCGAGGTGTTCTCTTGGTGCTTTCTGCTGCTCGTAGCTCTCCTAGGCGCCTCTTTTGCCCTTTTGACTCCTTGAACTGCCTCCTGAGGAGAGGGACAAGAAAGGGATTACGGGCATCTCCTCTCTTTCTTAATCTGTAAGCCTTCGGGCCTTGTTAAATTTAAAGCTTGTAATCCCCCTTGTTCATGTTTTTCATTTCGTATGAACTGTACCTATACGGGATGTTTTTAATGAAAAAGGGGTGTTTGCCGGGGGTTTTCGTTCGTGGATGGAACCCACGACAAGGAGTGAGTCCTTGTTACTATTTAAGATAAACATTTTCCGCCCGGCAATAGGCCTTGCCATCCCCTCACTTCGCTCGACCATTCTCATGCCCTTGGCAGAGGTAGGGATGAAGCGGGCTTAGGCTCCTCGTTCTATTTCCTTGCAGCCGCGACTACAACCAAATCCGGGCCCAGGAGATAATCCTTGGGTATAGAAAAGGGGAGCACGGTGGCCTAGAAATAGAACGAGGTTTCACATATCCCAGTTTCATAACGAAATGCATGACGGAGGATAAAAGACTTATCTGGATCTGCAGCCCCCGGCAACCTCATCTCGCCGCGGTTGGCTCCTTGTACTTGCAGCCCCGGGCAACTTTGGTTTGCCGGGGTTGGGACGCCGGTCCGTGCCCTTTCTTCCAAGTAGCTCAGCATAAGTGCTCATGTGCCCTACGAACCAAAAGAGGACAGAAAGGAAACAGAGAGACGCGCACTCGACCTCTAGGCTAGGGGTTAGTCGCCGCTAAGCACTATCAACCCTAACCAAGGAAGAGACTCGACCTAGCATGCATGCTATAACTTACGGCGCCAGCGCTTCATTTATTTATGCTCAGGGTCTGCGCCTGGCTTTGTACAAAGGGTTACATGCCTTGCCCACAAAGCTTGTACAAAAGGTGGCTTGCCAGGAGGCCCGGCAAGCCGCGCCTTATGGGTAAAACTTGCGAAGATGCTCGATGTTCCAGGAGTTGCTCACTGGGACAGCATCTTCGATCTCCAGGAGGACTGCGCCGGGCCTGGTGACTCGTATTACCTAATAAGGGCCTTCCCACTTTGGTGTCAACTTGTTGGAATTCTTGGCCGACTGAACGCGCCGAAGAACAAGGTCGCCTTCCCCAAAGCTTCGGGCATGAACCTTGCGGCTATGGTAGCGGCGCAAGGCTTGCTGGTAGCGTGCTGCTCTCACAGCCGCCCGAAGACGATCTTCCTCAAGGAGCATTGCGTCATCTTGCCGCAGTTGCTCTTGCTCAAGCTCATCATAAGCGAGCACTCGAGGTGACCCGTATATGAGTTCCGTGGGGAGAACTGCCTCCGGCCCATATACTAGGGCAAAGGGTGTCTGACCGGTGGCTCGATTTGGCGTCGTCCTGATCGACCAAAGAACTACCGGCAACTCATCAATCCAGCGCCTTCCACTCTTGTGCAGTTTGTCAAAGGTCTTCGATCTCAGGCCTCGCAACACTTCAGCATTTGCCCTCTCCGCTTGGCCGTTGCTCCGTGGGTGTGCCACGGAAGCAAAACAGACCTTGCTACCAAGGTCTTGAATGTACTACATGAAGGTGTGGCTCATGAACTGCGTGCCGTTGTCGGTGATAATCCTGCTTGGCACACCAAAACGGCAGTCCAGTCCCTTGAAAAACTTGACAGCTGACTGAGCAGTCACCTTTCTCACTGCTTCCAGTTTCGGCCACTTTATGAACTTGTCGATTGCAACATACAAGTACTCAAAGCCCCCGACAGCGCGGGGGAAAGGGCCCAGTATATCGAGCCCCCAGACCAAGAATGGCCAGGAGAGAGGGATTGTTTGAAGGCCTTGCGCTGGTTGATGAAGCTTCTTTGAATGGAACTGACATTCTTCACACTTGGTTACTAGTGCCGTTGCATCCTGGAGGGCGGTGGGCCAGAAGAAACCTTATCGGAATGCCTTGCCAGCGAGGGCCCTCGACCCTATGTGGGAGCCACATATGCCTCCATGTATCTCCGCCAACAGCTCCAGTCCTTCCTCCCGGGGATGCACTTCAATTTCACACCGTTCGGTCTCCTCCTGTACAGGATGTCATCGACGAACTGGTACAGGGCAGACCGACAGGCTACTTTTTCCGCTTCTTCCTGCTCCTCAGGAAGCTCCCCTGTTTGGAGGAATCAGACGGTATGCTGCGCCCACGCTGGAGCCTGGGGCTCGACGGCAAGGACCAAAGGCATTTCCTCTGTCATGGGGGCGGCTGTCTCTACGGCGTGGGCCTGACGCCCTGCCGGAGCCAGCTGCTCCTTGGCAGGCTCAGGGTCCACGGCAACATCCTTGCCGGCAGCCCCAGGGGGCTCGGCGGGAGAGTACTTGCCGGGGCCTGATTTCCTCCGCTTGTTCTGCTCTGTTGATGGTTCGACGGATGGCTGAGTTAACCGGAGCAAAAAGGTACCTGGTTCCACAGGTAGCTTGAATGCAGCACGCTTTGACAGGTAATCGGCGATGTCGTTCTCCACTCGGGGGACGTGCTCCGCTTGGAAACCGTCAAAGCGCTCCTCCAGCTTCCTCACCTCATGTACGTAAGCCTCCATCAATGGGCTCTGGTAATCCTTGTTGACCTGTCTAACAACAAGCTACGAGTCACCCCTGACGATGAGCCTTTTAACCCCGAGGTCTGCCATGATCCTGAGACCGGCAAGCAACCCGTCGTACTCAGCAGTGTTGTTGCTGGACATCTCCCTGGGAAAGTGCATCTGGACCACGTACTTGAGGTGCTCTCCGGTGGGTGCGACGAGCAGCACGCCAGCACCGGCGCCTTGCAGCGAGAAAGCCCCATCAAAGTACATGATCCAGTCGCGGTCTGCTTCCTTGCCGGGGAGAGCGGTCTCCTGGATTTCTTCGTCGGGCGTTGAGGTCCATTCTGCAATGAACTCCGCCAAGACTCTGCTCTGGACTGTCGAGGTACTTTCAAACTTCAAACCAAAACTTGACAACTCCAGGGCCCATTCCACAATCCTTCCGGTTGCATCTGGGTTATGTAGTATCCGTTGCAATGGGAGGCGGGTGACGATAGTGATTTCGTGGGCTTGGAAGTAATGACGCAGCTTCCTCGAGGCCATAAGGAGGCTGAAGAGAAATTTCTGCACACCGGAGTACCTCGACCTAGCCCCCTGCAAGAGAGAGCTGACAAAGTAAACCGGGTGCTGCATCATCTTCTTCTTCCGCACCACCTCACCTGACTGCGCAGGCACTGCCTTGGTGGCATCAGACTCTGTTGGGGGCCTTGCCTTGCCGGCATCAGGCCCTGCCAGGGGAATCTTTGGCTTGCCATCCGCAGGTTCTGCCATCGCCACTGCCTCCTCGTCGACCTCCCTCTGTGCCACTAGTGCGGCGCTGACCACTTGATTCGTCGCCACTAGATACAGCAACAACAACTCTTGTGGTTTAGGCGCAACCAGTATTGGCGTGGAGGAAAGGTATTTCTTCAGATCCCGCAACGCCGCCTCGGCTTCTGGGGTCCACTCCATTGGGCATGCCTTCTTCAAGATTTTGAAAAAGGGAAGGGCACACTCAGCGGACTTGGAGATGAATCGGCTCATGCCGGCGACGCAGCCGGTGAGCCGACGCACATCTTTGATCCGCTTGGGCGCCTCAATCTACTCAATGGCTTTGATTTTGTCTGGGTTTGCCTCGATCCCGCGCTGCGACACAAAGAATCCGAGAAGCTTGCCAGATGGAACGGCGAAGACACACTTCTCAGGGTTCAGCTTAAGGTTGATCTTGCGCAGGTTGGCGAATGTCTCTTCCAGATCTTGCACGAGAGTTGCCCCGTCCTTGGTTTTGACCACTATGTCATCCATGTATGCTTCCATATTTCTATGGAGCTGGGGTTCAAAACCAATTTGGACTGCTCTTGCAAACGTCGAGCCAGCACTCTTCAACCCGAAAGGCATCCGTAAAAAGCAATACGTACCACATGGGGTGATGAATGATGTCTTCTCTTCATCCTCTCTTGCCATGAACATTTGGTGGTAGCCTGAGTAGGCGTCGAGGAATGACAACAGATCACACCCGGCCGTGGAGTCAACAATCTGGTCGATGCGCGGCAACGGGAAGGGGTCCTTAGGACAAGCCTTATTGATATCTGTGTAGTCAATACACAGCCTCCACTTCCCATTTGCCTTGCGCACTACTACCGGATTGGCCAACCACGTCGGGTGGAGCACTCCTCTCACCAGCCCTGCCACTTCTAACTTCCTGATCTCCTCTGTAATGAACTCTTGCCTCTCCAGAGCCTGCTTTCTAACCTTCTGCTTGACGGGCCGCGCATGAGGGCAGACAGCTAGGTGGTGCTCAATCACCTCCCTGGGAACACCGGGGATGTCGGATGCTTGCCACGCAAACACGTCGACATTCGCCCGCAGGAAGGTGACGAGCGCGCCTTCCTATTTGCTGTCGAGGGTGGAGCCTATGGTGAAGGCCCCTCCCGTGCCATCCTCTCTGACGGACACTTTCTTGGTCTGCGGTGGCTCGGCTCCAGATTTCTTGCTCTTGTCGGTAGAGCTCTCTGGCACATCCTCAACGGTAGCGCCACACTCCGAGGAGGTGCACTTGCCGGAGTGGGCACGAGAGGTCTTGCCGGGCTTCTTCTTCCCTCTCGGGCCTTCAGCGGCCGGAGCAAGTGCCTTGACGGCAGCTACCACCACTGCTTCCCGGTAGAGTTGGTCGGCGCAAATCAGCGCGTCCTTCTTGTCGGAGGGGACGGAGATGATGGTCAACGGCCCGGGCATCTTTAGCATGTTGTAGGCGTAGTGTGACGCAACCATGAACTTGGCTAGTGCCGGGCGGCCGAGGATCCCGTTGTAGGGCAAGGGGATCTCGGCTACGTCGAAGATGATCCTCTCCGTCCTGTAGTTCAACTCTCCTCCAAACGTCACGGGCAGTGTGACCTTCCCCTTCGGTTGGCTCCTCCCCGGATTGACCCCTTGAAACGTGCCCATTTCCTCGAGGTCTCCATCAGGAATTTGCAGCCTTTTGATCATGACGGGCCAAGTTTAGGCCGGCCCCGCTGTCGACCAACATCTTGTTCACCTTGAGGTTGCGTATTGTTGGTGAGACCAACAATGGCAAACACCCGACCGCGGATCATCGTCTTCTTGTTTCTTGTCAAAGATGAGGGGCGTGCTGGACCACTTTAGTGGCTTCTGAGCGTCGAACGACGGCTCCGCTGCTGTAATCTCACGCACCCACTGCTTGAGCTGGAGGTGAGAAGTATGCAGCGAGGCGCCACCATCGACGCACATGGCCTCCGTAGCCTTCTGGAACTCTTGCTCACCAGACTCGTCGTCCTCATCGTGATCATCGTCTTCTTGTTTCTTGTCACGGCCCCGGGCGGGCCTCTCTTGTTGGTTGTCCTTGCCGCGGCGACCTCCTTGGCCGCCATGCTTCTTGCCAGATCCCTCGGCACCATCCTGGTCCTTCTCCTTGTCCCGCCTCTCGTACGCAGCTTTTTGCTTCTCAGCAAGAAGCTCGACTTGTCGGCAGTTTTGGAGGTCGTGGCCCTTGGTGCGGTGGATCTTGCAGTATTGCTTGCCGGAGCTTCCTGGCTTGTCGGTAGCTGCCAAGGCCCGACAGGCGGCGCACCCAGCAATCTCCTTGCCGGGGCCGTCTGTCTTGACCTTCTTGGCAGCGCCGGTGTCATCAGATCCTTCAACGGCAAGCACGGCCTTGCCCTTGCATTTCCTGTTGCGACGCCGGCCCTTCTTCGTCGGGGCGGCGGTGTCTTCGTCGGAGGAGTCGGTTTCTGCACCGGCGTCTTCGCCGGGGTACTTCCTGCCTTCTTCAGCCCGGGCGCACTTATTGGCCAGAACGTAGAGTTCAGCCACATCCTTAACCTTGGTCATCGTCAGCTCTTCGCGCATCTTGCGATTGCGCATGTTCTGATGGAACGCGCTGATCACAGCGGTGGGATGAACGTCAGGGATGTTATACTGCACCCGGGTGAACCTCTGGATGTACTTGCGTAGGGTTTCCCCTTCCTTCTCGGGGATGATATGTAAATTACTGGCCTGGCCATGAGTTTGGTGGCCTCCCGTGAAGGCGCCAATGAACTCATGGCACAGATCCGACCAAGAAGAAATGGAATCTGCCGACAAGTGCATCAACCAAGACATAACATTGGGCTTCAGCACCAGCGGGAAATAATTGGCAAGCACCTTGTCGTCGCGAGCTCCGGCAGCCTGCATCGTGATGGTGTAGATGCTGAGGAACTCGGACGGATGGGTCTTGCCAGTGTACTTCTCGCTGATGCCGGGCTTGAACGTGCGGTCGAACGGCCACTGGAACTGCCGCAGCTCGCGGGTAAAGGCCGGGCATCCCACCTCGTAAGGTAGGCCGCCGGAGCCCCCCGGTGCTGGGTGGTCCATAGCGGGTCCCGCCCGCTTGTCCGACTGGTGGCGTGTGTCGCGCCGGCGCTCGATGGTGGTCCGAGCGTCTTCGTGAGCTCGTTCCCGAAGAACTTGGCGCTGGTCGCGGAGGGTCCGCGGGTCGGACGACGCTATGGAGATGTTATCACAAGCGTCATCACGATGGGCCGACGCCCGCGGCGGCTCGTGAGGAGGGGGAGAGTGCACCGTGACCGCAGCACCCCCGGTCCTCCCAGCGCTGGCATGTGGTGGCTCAATGGAGCGCCGGCCCGAGGGTCCCGCCTGTCGCGGGTCGTCTTTGTTGGCAACGGCGACGAGGGTCCGGATGGTGGCCCTCCACTCATCGAACTTCTCCGCAGCAGGAGGGAAGTCGAGGAGCAGCTGCGCGCGCGCCAAAGCTTCTGCTGGCGTGGGTGGCGGCGACAGCTGCGTAGACCGTGGCGTGATTCGACTTCTAACCACGTTAGAAGGAGCTCCATCGCGACCCAGTGGCTGCGCGCCATTCTCGCCAGCACTTCGACGGGCATGCTGAACTCCTTCACCCCGCGGACAACGCACAGGGCTCTTCCCACGACGGTGCCCAGGGTCACCGGTGTGGTGACGCTGCTCGTCACGCACACCATGGGAAGAGCGCGCAGTGGTCGCCGGCATGGGCGTCTTGGAGGTCGCTGCGCCACCCGGGGGTGGCACAACGACACTCCTGGAGGGCCCCGCGCCGCCTGCGGGGGCCCAGCTCCATCTTTGGATCTGGCGACGTGCGGCCGGTCGTCTGGCGCGCGAACGACGCCGCTCGCTAGGCTCTGACTGCCAGGGCGATGATGGTGCTTGCGGACCGCGGCTCGGGTCCTGTCCGCGACCGGCCCGCTGCTCGCCCGCACTGGCATGGGCCGTTCGGCTCCCAATGAGCCAATCATCGTGGCTGTCTTCTTCTTGGGAGCCATGGCGACGAAGAACTGCTAGGCTAACTACTAGACGAGATTCTCACAATTGCGCCCCCTACTTGGCGCGCCAAAGATGTCAGTGTGGAACGACACCTATGGGATCACAAGAATCCCTACTACGGTTGCTGGGGCACAGGGTTGCAAGAAGAGCAAGATTAGTAATCAGCACAAGGATCGTTTACCCAGGTTCGGGCCGCGGGGATGCGTAAAACCCTAGTCCTGCTTTGGTGGGTGTATTTCAGAGAGTTCTTGAGCTCTCGAACTAGCTATGGTGAATGCGTGGTTCGAAAGAGCCGAATCCTTCTCCAGTATGCCATGGGCCTCCTTTTATAGTCGAAAGGGGCTGCCACAGTGGCATACAGGAGGTGGAAAGGCGTACAGTATTGCGAGCTTATCGCTCGTATTACAGGACAAGATGCATTTAATGCGCCGCTGAGGTGTCCCCTAGCTTTATCGGGGACGGGGGCGAGGCCCGGCCCGTCCCGTCCGTCACCGCTCCACCTTGCTTCGACACGCGCCCTGGCCAGTGATGCGTGCGGCGCCATGTAGGCAGGCAGGAAACTGAGGTGGCGCGGCGGTGGAGCCTCCACGAAGATCTGCATGCCGTCACGCAGGGGCTTGATGAGTTGGCCTGGGAGCTGGATGTTTCCACGCAGGTGCCCGCTTAGCTGGTTGAGCTGGCAGCTGCATGCGAACGACGGCGGAGACTTCGCTGGTGCGGGCTTGGAAGTGGCCCTGCTGGCATCCTCGGCGAGGGCCTTGCCGGGTGGCCCAGCAAGGGTCTTGCCGTGGCGCGCTGTCGTCCCCGGCAAGGATCTTGCCGGGGGTCTGGTGGCCTTCCTCGGCAAGGATCTTGCCGAGGATCGTCGTCTTCTAATCCTCATATGATCTTGAGTGTTCTTTGTCTTCACAAAGATCTGCATGCCACCATGGAGGTGCCTCCTGAGCCCTGGCGCAACGTGGTTGATGGTGTTGGAAACTGTGGGCTCAAGGGTGGTGCGCTCCGCTGGTGTTGGACGGGCCGCCCCGGCAAGGGTCTTTCCGGGGCCGCTGGGGCTGCCCCGGCAAGGGTCCTGCCGGGGGAACCCGCTTCGTCCCTCTGCTCTTTGTGTTCTTGGCCTTGGCGTTGCTCTGGCTGCCTCGGGCTTCGGTTTTACCTCGGTTCACCTCCCCTGCCTCGTCAAGTGCGGCCGTGGCGCGTGGCTCCGACTGCCCGTGCACAAGTAAAGGGGTCGAAAGGAGAGCCCCTACTTTTGTACACCGACATAGGCCAAATCAACATTTTCTTTCCCTCCAAGTCCATGTTGTTTATCGGGAATGGCTGTTTATCAACTTGCATCTCAGCAAAATTCAATCGTTCATCATTCTATCCGTCGTCAAAAAACATTGCAATCGTTAGTAGCATGAGAAAATGAATTATGGTACTTGCAATAAGCACGCTGTTTCAGCTCCTCAAACGGCGGTATGGTGTGTGATATTCTAATCATCTTATCTTGCAAGCGAGCATCAAATATTTTATCACACTTTGATATATCAAAATTAAACCTCATCTCCTCATCATGATTCTTGCGAGTTGGCTTAAGAGCATTGCACATATAGGGTTTGGCCTTTGAGGACCAAACAAATTCAGTAGTATAGACATCAACCTCAGCGTCCGAATTATCATCATTCTGTTCAACCATATGCATTCTAGGACGATCGGTTGTAGACCTATGGACCTCTTTACTTCGACTCTCTTGGGCCAAAGCTTTTTGTAGGACTTGATTAATGCTCAAAAACTCATAACTTTCTAGCCTCTCTTTAATGTGAGTTTTCAAACCATTAAGAACAAGATCCGCCAAGTCTCTCTCAGTTATCACTAAGCTATAACATCGGTTTTTTATATCTCTAAATCTCTTGACATAATCGGTGACCGATTCATCATGTTTCTGCCTAATCGATGTAAGATGTGACAACTTTAGCTCATTATCGTCGCTATAAAAGTGATCATGAAACTTTTGCTCTAATTGCGACCATAAGAGAATTGAGCCATGTGGTAAAGCAGCAAACCATGAAAATGCGGTACCAGTTAAAGATAATGGAAATAAACGCACTTTCAATTCTTCTATGGAACCTGCTTCACCCAACTGCGCTAGATACTGACTAACATGCTCCCAAGTTGTTTTCGTACCCTCACCACTAAATTTAACAAAATCAGGAACCTTATAACCTTGAGGGTAAGAAATTGCATCCAAGTGTTCAGAATAAGGCTTTTGGTACACATGACTCTTTACTTTCGGCTCGTTTCCGAAAGTTTCTAGAAACATCTTATGCAAATCCTCCCTTAATTTAGCTAAAATTGAATCCGAGGTAGATGAAGATGTTTGTGGCAATGACATAGGAGCAACCTGAGTACTAGCTATTGGTGCAACTTGTGGGATGGGTGCCGAACAATAATTCGGCGGAAGACCAAACATGCTTGCACCTATGGGTGGTGTGACAAAGTGATTCGGTGTTGACGACGAATTGGGCACACTCATAATAGGATTAGGATATGCAGGTGCAGCCACAAGCTAGTTGGTTTGACTAGGGTAAAAACTCAACGACATACTATATTGTTGTTGTATAGGAGGTGCCGATGAAATAGGTAAAGTTAGACTAGGGTTTTCAGATACACCAACAGTACCACTAGATGACGGAGGCATATTTTTCTTAGCATTAGTATTTGCCATAAAAGAATTATACGCATTACCCTTACTAACAAGACTTTCAATCACATCCACTTGCTCTACAGAAAAAACATTACTCACAGTGATTACATCTTGTTCGTCAATGAGGGGAGGAAAATTGACGTTTCCAACCGGAGTGATGTTGCCTTGCTAGTCCTTCTTGAAACTTGCAAGAAACGCCTCCAAATCCTCCTCCTCGTGCTTCTTCTTGAGCGCTTCAAAAGCCTCTTCATGCTACTTCTTGCGTGTTTCGTAGGCTTGGCGATGTTCCTTCGGTAGTTCATCAAGACTGGGCTTCATGATGTTATCGGCGTCAACTTCTGAGGGCTTGGGGAGATTAGACATGGTTGATGATGATTCTTGATCTTTCGTCCCCAGCGGAGTCGCCAAAAAGTGTGTTCGCACACGAACACATCACCGTGTACCTCCAACGCCGAGGGTGATGCACCGCAGCTCACGTCGAAGGACACCCGTCCGGAAGCGCGGTACGCAAGCAATCCGGCGGGTGCTTTTTAGGACCCGAAACCCCACGCGCCCGAAAAGGACCCAGTTTGGACGCGCGGCGGCTATGGGCTACCCTAGGTCAGTTCGCCCGCCCCTAGAGCCTCGAGGATCGCTGCCCTTCAACACGAAGAACGAACGAAGAACGAGAAAGAAAGAACCAGGGAGAGATGTAAAACTAGGGTAAAAAGTAGATGTGTTTTGCGATTGTGTGTTGTTGTTCAATCGGCCGTCACCCCTTAGGTATATAAGAGGCGGATGGACTTCCCATTCAAGGAAAAGGCTTGGATTCACATCCAAAACCCTAGTCAAATTCGGATTGGTTTTGTCCGAACTTTCCAAAACTGTTCGGTTTAAACTGGCTGGATCTTGCGGGTAATTTTTGAGGTGGTAAACGACCTCGGTTGGAAATGATACCAAAAGAAATCTTGACTGTTTCGACGAGGCGAACAACTTTCATGTTGAATGTTTTCTTATCAGAGGTCATCTTTAGGGTCAAATCGCTCGTGCAAACAGGCTATTATTCGCGCTACCCATCAGACAGGGTGTCTGGTGGGGCGCGCCACTTTTGGCTCGTGATAGGGCTGTATTCGGATGGCTGTAACTTTTGCATACGAACTCGGATTGGACGATTTTTATATCAAAATCAGCCGTTTCGATGAGGCGAAGAACTTTGCAGTTGTAACTTTTCCCATCCGATGTCATCTTGGTATGGTTTTGTGCCATGCCAAAATCTGGTGTCAACAGCAACCCAATGAATAAAATTTATTTTTGCTTTTTGCTTTCTGTTCTTGAGTGTTTGCACAATTATGCTACTGTTATGATTGTGTTTTTTGTGTTTTATTTAGTGTTTGTGCCAAGCAAAGCCTTTAGGATCTTCTTGGGTGATAGTTGTTTGATCTTGCTGAAAAAACGGAAACTTTCGTGCCCAGAAAAACAATTGCTAAAAATCACAGGAGCGTGATAAAATACCCATTCTTTTTGCAGAAGATTAATATAAAAATTGCTCATGTGGTCCTATTTTCTCAGAATTTTTGGAGTTATAGAAGTATTCTAAATATCCAGATTACTACAAACTGTTCTGTTTTTGACATATTCTGTTTTCTTTGCGTTGTGTGCTTGTTTTGATGATTCTATGGTTTTCTTTGATGAGTTTTTGCCATAGAAAAGTTGGAATACAGTAGATATAATGCAAGAATAAAATATGAATTGGTTTAATACAGTACTTATAGTAGTGATTTGCTTTGTTATACTAACGGATCTCACGAAGGTTTTCTTGAGTTTTGTGTGATTGAAGTTTTTAAGTTTTGGGTTATCTTACGATGGATGAAGGAATAAGGAGTAAGAAGAGCCTAATCTTGGGGATGGCCATGGAATCCCAAGCTATTATCCAAATAGAAGCAAGCAACTAAGCTTGGGGATGCCCCAAGTGGCATCGCCTCTTTCTTCTAACGACCATCGGTTTTTTAGTCGAAACTATACTTTTATTCGTCACATACTATGAGTTTTGCTTGGAGCGTCTTGTATGATATGAGTCTTTGTTTGTTTTGCTTTTTGTTTTGAGTCATGAATCCTTGCTGGACACACCAATTTTAGAGAGCCAAAATTATGCCATGATTTGTTAGAATTGCTCTCTATGCTTCACTTAAATTTTTATGAGCTATGGATTTGCTCTAGTGCTTCACTTATATCTTTTTGAGCACGGTGTGCTTAGTTGGATCGGTGACTTGTTGGATGATATTCATCATGAGATAGTTATAACCTAGGGCGATACAACACTAGCTCCAGTTCATCAATATAATGTAGGCATGTATTCCGTAAATAGTCATACGTGCTTATGGAAAGAACTTGCATGTCATCTTTTGTCCTTCCCTCCCGTGGCAGCGGGGTCCATATTGGAAACTAAGGGATATTAAGGCCCCCTTTTAATAGAGAACCGGAACAAAGCATTAACACATAGTGAATACATGAAATCCTCAAACTACGGTCATCACCGGGAGTGGTCCCGACTATTGTCACTCCGGGGTTGCCGGATCATAACACGTAGTAGGTGACTATAACTTGCAAGATCAGATCTACAACATGGATATAATGATGATAACATAAATGGTTCGGATCTAAGTTCATGGCACCCAGGCCCAAAGTGACAAGCATTAAGCATAGCAAAGTCATAGCAACATCAATCTTAGAACATAGTGGATACTAGGGATCAAGCCCTAACAAAACTAACTCGATTACATGATAAATCTCATCCAACTCCTCACCGACCAGGGAGCCTACGAAGGAATTACTCACTCCCGGTGGGGAGCATCATGGAATTGGCGATGGAGAAGGGTTGGTGATGATGAAGAACGAGACCCCCCTCTCCGGAGCCCCAAACGGACTCCAGATCTGGCCTCCCGATGAAGAACAGGAGGTGACGGCGGCTCCGCCTCGTGGATCGCGATAATTCTTTCTCCTTGATTTTTTTCTGGAATAATGTGATTTTATAGCGTCGGTTTCAGGGTCAGCGGGGGCACCAGGTGGGGACAACCCACCTGGGCGCGCTAAGAGAGGGGTGCGCGCCCTGGTGGGTTTTGCCCACCCAGGTGCCCCTCTCCGGTAGGTCTTGGCTCCAGAAATTCTTATTTATTGTATAAAAATTCCTCGCAAAGTTTTGTTCCATTTCGAGAACTTTTATTTCTGCACAAAAACAACACCATGGTAGTTCTACTAAAAACAACGCCATTCCGGGGTTAGTTTCATTCAAATCATGCAAATTAGAGTCCAAAACAAGAGGAAAAGCGTTAGGAAAAGTAGATATGTTGGAGACGTATCAGGCCATGAGATTAGTGAGCAGGCAGACTGGGGAGGACGAGTTCTTCGCATGCACCCCAGAGTTCGAACCTCTCAAGGTTCTGCGGAACCCGAAGTCTGACAGCTCCCAACAAGCAAAAGAAGAACGAGAAATCTTTTTGGGTTTTCTTTTAATATTACAACTAAGCAAGCATAGAAAGTAAACTAACTACAACTATTTTTTATTTTTATTAGGGTTTTTCAAACACACAAGAATAAAGCGGGGAAAAGAAATAAACTAACATGGATAATACAATAAAAAAGTATTAACACCGACAACTGAAATGAGTGTGTGAACATGAATGTAATGTCGGTGAGAAATACGTACTCCCCCAAGCTTAGGCTTTTGGCCTAAGTTTGTCTAGGCCCATGGATCAAAGTAGCCCTCTCCGGTGTACCGAGGAGGATCCTGGGGGTTCCACTGGTTAGCGAGCTCCTGTGGTTCCCACTGATAAACAGACTCCTGATATGGATCAGGTGATGGCTTTGGCTTAGGAGCTGGGGAACGCGTCCCCTCCCAGTATGCATGAATGTCTGAGGGCAAAACGAAGTACCTGCCTGAATGAATATCGAACAAAGTAGGTGCAGGCAAGGTAATAATCTGAAAAGTATCCTCGCAAAATATCAAGTTATAAATGAGTCTCTTCTCCTCATCATAGCGAATAAACTTATGTGCTACCATGGTTTCATAATCTAAGTATATAGTGGGTAGCAGTTTCTCCTCTTTTTCATGGTGCCTAATGGGTATCTCAAAGCGTCTAGTAAGGCGAGAGGCGAAGATACCTCCGAAAATAGGGCCCTTTGTACGGTTTAAACTCATCCGTTTAGCAACCATAGCGCCTAAACTAAAAGTTTTATCACGAAGTAAAGCATGGAGCAAAATGGCAAGGTCAGGAGCACTAAGGCCTCCACTCTCCCCATGACCAATTAAACATCTCCGAGCAAATAATGAGTAGTAGCGCAAAACAGGAAAATGTAAACTAGCCACTCTCTCTTCCGACACCCTTCTCCTTTCCCCTACAGTGACTTCAACAATAAAATCTTCCACATCTCTAGGACGTGGTTCCACGACGCTACCCTCATAAGGTAATTTACTGTGACGCCCAGATAATTAAGCTACAGTAATCCCCCGCTAATGGTGCCATGTCATCACATTACTGTTGCTAATCCTCACTTGATCCAAATCATGATTCAAATTCAAATTCAAATTAAAGCCCAAAATTCAAGTTTCTCAAACATGCAAAATAAAATGTTCAAAGTGTGGCAAATATTCCATAACTAATTATGGTGGTGACCCAACACTTTTGTAAAGTACTTAAATGCCCTTTTGTGAATAAAACAGTGGCTTAGAAAATTAATTAAATGCCTTTTACAATTTCTAAAATAGCAAACTACTTTAAGTAAAGTCCAAACTTTTTGTGGCACTGTATATAATTGCATCTCTAATTGCGGGCCAAGTCTCATTTTTCTTAAAGGTCATTTGCTATTTGAAAATGAATTATAACAGAAACTATAAAAGAAAAATTATGGCAGAAAAGAAAAGGAGGAGGACCTAAGCTACTGGGCTTGTTAGCCCACCTAACTAAAGACCGGCCCATCCTCACCGAACCCTCCTCTCTCCCCTGTTCATGCGACCAGGTCGCTACAGGGGCTTGGTCACCCCGGACCACCTCGTCGGTGCCGACGCAGGGAGGGGATAAGGGCGCCACGCCCCGACCCTCGATCCCACCTCTCCCCACTTGCCTCCTCGCCTCCCAGATTCACCACTCCCCTCGCTCTCTCCGCCTCTCCCCTCCTCCAGATCCGCCTCTCGCCAACGCGCCCATTGCCGCCACCGCTCGCCATGGACACGACCCTCGTGCCCTCCGCGCGGCCTCCTGTGCCCATCCGCCTCGCTGCAGACCGCCTCGTCCCGTGGTGCAACCCGTTGGAGACGTGGAGCCCTGCAACACCAAAACACCATCGTCGTCCTCCTCGGACCACGACAAGCCCCGTCTGCTTCTTCCTCTTCGCCTGGTGCTGTCCTCTGGAGACGGGGCGCACAGCAGCGACGGGATCGAGATCGTCCTCGTCTTCGAACACCGTCTCTTCTCCGACGAACCCCGCCACCGTCTGCTGCTACAAAGTTGTCACCAGCCTTTCTTGAGCCACCCGATGAGCTCCGTTTCCCCTCTTTTCTTTTGTTGCTCGTCTTCGAGCCCGCCAGCAGCTATTGTCCCTGCGCCCACGCACCCCCAAGCACCGCGTGCTGCTGCCCCGTGCCTGCGGCTCACCAGCCACGCCGGCCTCGCTCGCCCCACACTCCGTCACTAGCCGTGCCCGCCTCCGGCCGAACACGAAGGCCTGTACCCGCCACCGACCGCTCCACCCGTCGCCCCCCATGCACGCCCCTCCTGCCGTTGTGCCGCAACCGCGCACCTCGCTGCGTCACCGTCTCCACCCGCTGCTACTGCTCCACCACCGGGCCGCGCCCGCCTCCCCTCGCGTGTAGCTGCAGCTGCAGGTACTGTTGCCGCCACTACCTGCACCCACCGCAACCGCAACCACCTATGGCCGCGCACCCGCCGCCAGCGCTCACCGCGACCGCTGCCGCTCGCGCGCCTGCACAGCCTCGCCGTCCGCCGCTCGCGCTGTTGCTCGTCGCTGCACCGCACTGCAGCCCATCCCGGTCGACCTGCCTCCCTGCAGCTGCCCCTGCATGTGCCCCGCTCGCCGCCGCTACCGCCCGCCGGCGCTGGCACCGCGCCGGTGCCCAGGCATGCATGTGCCCCGTTCGGGTGGGCACCCATGCCCACGCCCCTGCGCCCATTACGCCCGCCGCCCGATTGGTCCGATGGGTCACTGCCAGCGGGGCCCCATGCCCCCTTTTCAAAATAATAATAATAATAAATAAATAAACTAAAAAGTTAATTAACTTAATTAACTCAGGATTAATTAGCCTAATCACTAGATTAGTTGAAACTGAATTAGTTACTAGACACTGTCAATGACAAGGGGACCCACCCCTGTTGACCAGTCAAACATTGACTGGTCAACTAGGACCCCCTAGCCCACCTCTCAGCCACTGGGTGCACTCTTGTGTACCCTGTGCTGGGTGCACCTAGCAATTTCCCTTTTATTTTCAAATTAAAATCAATTCAGGAAATTGTTTAAATCTTTGAAAATTAATAGAGAATAATGCGTAACTCGGATGAAAAAGTTTTCTACATGAAAGTTGCTCAGAACGACGAGACAAATTCAGATATGCAGTCTGTTCGTCTACCACACGTACCTAGCATAGCGAATATGCAACCGTCCCCCTCCGTTTCACCTATCCGAAAATGCCAAACTTCGGGAAAGCTTTCCCGGATGTTTTCCCCCTTCATCGGTATCGTGTAGCATCGCGTTAGAACACCCCTAGTACCGCTTATTGTCATGTCATGCACTTGTTTGCTCTGTATTTACTATTTATTCCCCCTCTTCTCTCCGGTAGACCCCGAGACTGATGCTGCCACTGTGATCGACTACGTCGACGACGACCCTTCTTCCCTTTCAACGGAGCTTCCAGGCAAGCCTCCCCTTTGATCATCCAGATATCGCCCATTCCATTCTCTCATGCTTGCATTAGATTTTGCTACTGTTATTGTTTGCTCCTATTCCGATGCATAGCCTGCTTTTGTTACCTACCTTCTTATCCTAAACTGCTTAGTATAGGTTGGTTATTGATCCATCAGTGACCCCCACCTTGTCCTTGTTGCCCCTGCTTCATCATCGACGACTCGATCAACGTGACCGACGACCAGAGCCCGACACCCCACATCCCATCACACCCCTTTTGTTGCTCGACTCTGCAGAGTTACCATCGAGTGCCGATGGTGGTACCTCATAACGCACTCCTGATGATAACTCTGTAGTGTAGCTATTCGGTCGTGGTCATCTAGGGTGATTCCTCCTTGACCACTGCTGATACGGCTCTGTCGTGCAACCCCTCAAGTGTGAACCTCGAGGGTGGTTCCTCTTACGTTCACCTTGATGATTACATCGAGTGGAATTCACCGAGGGTGATTCCTCGGGTTTTCCCCTTGATGTTTGGACACACGGTTACCTTGACTTTACTTGAGACCATTGTTGAAGTCGGGTCGGCCCTGAGGGGTACTCGCGAGTTGATGTGAAAGTCGTGCGGGCCCGTTGAGCACCCGCGAGTTTTCTACGTGGCACGGTCGGGCAGTCTGGGCCCTTGTCGTAAGTCCATGAGACGGGGTGACGGGGTCACATTATCGTGAGTCTCTGCTCGTCTCCGCGAGCCCCCAATGCACTAATAGGTTTGGGTATTTGTTCTGAGATGGCCTCTGGCCTTTATGCACTAACCACCACACGAGAATAGTTATGGGCCTCGACGTCGCAGTATCAGTCGAAGCTTTGTCAGACTTCTAGTTCAGCATTGCCGCACGGGCAGATCATGCTGGCCATCCGAGGCGGTGCCGGTATCCACCCTGCTCGCAATGACCCGGAGTGCAACGGGCGATGGGCCCAAGACCCCGAGGCACTTAGGATGTAGACCGGTGGGGACCTCTTTGCTGAGCCTAGGTAGGGTTGCGACGTGTTAATCTTCCGAGGCCGGGCATTGACCCCAGAAAGGTGTGTCCGGCCAGAGTGATCGAGCATGTTGGGTAACGTGGTGCACCCCTGTAGGGAATTTATATATTCGAATACCGTGTCCACGGTAATGGACGTTCGGACTTGTATCCTGATCTATTACAACTAGAACTGGTTACTTGAGACATGTGATGGATATGTGGCTCCGGGATTGCTTTCTCGTAGGGAGTCAAGGAAGGATCTCTGGGTGTTAATGCTACAACATGTTTGTTAAATATAAACTGCTATTCTTTACTCTTCTACATGCTGCAAGATGCTTGGAGCTGCTTGAAGATGGTAGTCTTCGATAGGCTAGGCCTTCCCCTCTATTCTGGCATTCTGCAGTTTAGTCCACAGATACAACCCTTCCATTTGATACCAATGCATACTTAGTATAGATCTGATGCTTGCGAGTACTTTGGATAAGTACTCATGGTTGCTTTGCTACACCTTTTCCCCTTTCTTTCTTCTTTCCGGTTGTTGCAACCAGATGGTGGATCCCTGGAGCCAGATGCCACCGCCGACGGATACTACTACATGGAGGCCGCCGAAGACCAGGAGTAATTAGGAAGTCCCAGGCAGGAGGCCTTGCCTCTTCGATCGTTGTTGCTTTTGTGATAGCCTTCTTAAGGCATCCTTGTTTAACTTATGTATGTACTCAGATATTGTTGCTTCCGCCGACTCTTGTGCTTCGAGCTTCTGTATTCGAGCCCTCGAGGCCCCTGGCTTGTAATACGAAGCTTGTATTATTTTATTTGTGTCTAGAGTTGTGTTGTGATATCTTCCCGTGAGTCCCTGATCTTGATCGTACACATTTGCATGTATGATTAGTGTACGGTCGAATCGGGGGCATCGCACCGCCCGTATGTAGGTACATGGCCGTATTTACTTTCTTGCACCCTGGATGTACATACGTGTACATGCTACGTCCGTGACTCTACTACGACACGTGCCCTTCCTTACTCGTCCACGGTTCATCCCTGCAGCCTGCAGACAGACCGATCGACCAGTATGTACGTACACGTTCGCGACCAGAATGACAATGCTACGTACGCTTCGACTAGGTGGGTCCCGACTGTCAGGGAAGATAAGGAGGCACTTCCTTGCATGCGAAGATGTAGCTGGTGGGTCCCAGCAGTCAGGGGGCGAATCATTTTTTTGCCCGTAATATGGACGCACTTCCTTGCGTGCGAAGATGTAGCTGGTCGGTCCCAGCAGTCAGGGTGGAAACATTTTTTTTCACGAAATACGGTGGCCCGTCCAATGGGTCCCTGCTGTCAGGTGGAGGAATCATTATTTTGCGCGTAATAAGGTTGCACTTCCTTGTTGCTGCCGTGGACCCAGCTGTCAGCCTCTCCACGTACAGTACCCTTCTGATGAAAGTCGTTCGTTGACCACGTGGACCATGCCGCGCCGAGAGCACCAGGGCGGTGGACGACGGTGAGGCCTAGGAAGGGGACGACGCGGAGCCGGGGAAGACGCGGCAGTGGATGCCCACGTGGAGAGGAGTACGAGGGTTTACTGGTTCGGCTGCGGTGTGAGGCTGCCGTCGCCGCAGAATAACAGGGGTGTGGGTGAGTAGAGGGATGGCCTGGCCAGCGGTGGGAGTAGTAGGGGCGGTGAGGCCTCCGCGGTAGCACAGCCGGCCATGGGAGGCAGGAGCACGCGGCACGACCGACGCTGGTTTGGGCGGCTGGAGCAAGAAGACCAGAGGTTGAAGAAGCACTACGGCCGTTGGATGGATATCGTATGGTCAGTGGAGCTAGAATCGTTCATATTGACTTAGTAGGCCCACAAGTCAGCCTCCCACTATGGTGGTTCCCAGCTAGCAGGGGAGTATTCTTTTTTTTTGTGCATTGACCACGCCGCGTCGAGCGCATCCAAGGCGGTGGATGACGGCGAGGCCCCGGATAGCAACGAGCCGGAGATGGGAAGACGCGGGAGTGGAGTCGCACACGGAGAGGTGTACGAGGGTTAACTGGTTCTGGTGCAGTGTGGTTCGGCAGTCGGTGGAGAAGAACATGAGGTGTGGAGGGGTGGAGGGATGGCCTGGCCGGCGGTGGGGTAGCGCTTCACAGCGAAGCGTGCTAAGCAGAGCTGCTAGCAGCAGGAGGCAGGAGCAGGTGGTCCCGGTGGCGCTGGAGGAACAAGACGAGAGATTGAAGATGGATGCCGATCGTTGGATGTAAATCCAACGGCTAACTATGTTAGAATCATTTGTTGACTAAGTTGACAATGACTTGCGTTGGCTTCGACCTATTGGCCCACATTTCAGCCTCCAAAAATGTGGCACATATTCAACCCTTTTTTCAGAATTTACAGTCAATTTGATCTTTTTTTTAGAATTATAGTCCATTTGCTGGGCTAGATGAACAAATAATGTAGCGTCCATGCGGCCCATTTTTTTCCTAAAAAATTACAGGTCATTTGCACTTTCTCGAAATACACGATTTTGCTGGGCTTATTCTAATTATAATGTTGGGTTGGGCGCAGCAATGTTATCAAAAGATAAACAGGGGCTGAGCATTTTTTTATAAATATATTTAAATAATAAGTTTTTTATTATTACATTGGTCCTTAAATCTTACCAAGCTTTTGTACACAATCACCAGGATTTTCGTTGCCTTAATGTAAAAAAATCCAGGATTTTATTGTTAAAAAATATTTTTATAACTTAATAAGATGTGGGATATTGTTTTCTTATATATGTAAGTATCTGTTAAATATATGATGACAATAACAATAATATATAATAACATATAAACTAATCTAAATATATATAATATAGTTAGAAGGGAAACATAAGTTGGACGAGGCGTTCCTATTCTTACATAGAAAAATAGAACAGACCTCTGCGTTTTCTTCAAAAAAATACATAAGTTGGGCTGCCGATGTTTCAAGAAAAATAAAACCTCGGATGGGAGGTTCATAGGCCGGTTTATACAGGACGGCCCTCAAGAAAATACAAACCGGCATGTCATGTGCTGCGCATGTTAAAAAGAAAGCCTAGACGGGGCAGCCCACAACCCAGCTGATACTTGCTGCCCCAGTGATAATAAATGATACCTGCCAGCTCCCCGGCTTCGTTGTAAATTTATCTCCTTTAGTAACTACATTGAAGCACCTAAAAAAAGTAATTATGTTGACAAACCTATGGGCCCCAACGTTAGTATAGCATTAGGAGGAAGTATTTTTTCAATGAGGCACTTGCTTGCGTACGGCCATAGACCTGGTGGGTCCCGACTGTCCGCCTCTCCACGTACAGTCCTCTCCAGATTCCTCTCGTTTGTTCAGCATGTTCACAACGGCAGACAGCGGCGCCGCGGCGAGCGCACAAAGGCGCAGGACGAGATGGGACCACCGGAAGCAGTGCCTTATTTGTACTGAAACTACTGAACTAGCCAAGTGGCCAAGTGACACTACCCAACCGCTGTTATGCCCGGGTTCGATTCTACTTGATGCAGGGAAAATATCTCCAAATTTTTTGCCTCTGCCATTATTGACATGTGGGTCCCCATTGTCATCTACGCACACCACGTCCAACACTTGCCAAAACTTCGTCCCTCGTTTTCTCTGTTTTTCGCACACTCGACATTGTGTGGGCTTTTTGAAAATAGCATATCTTTTTGACTGTGCATCATATGAAGATGTGCTATGCATGAATGTTGATCAGTGTGATGTTAACTGGCCGATAGTTCCATTTTCGACCATAAATAAAACTACCAACATGATATTATCCCTGTTTGAAAAGGCTGTGTTAATATAAATGCTCTACCTCTGAAAGTTGCAGTTTCTTATCTAAAACTGAACTTGCAGTTTCTATCTGAAACTGAAACTTGCAGTTTCTTCTCTAAAAATCACATTGTCTGCACTTTTATACTCCTATGAAACTACATTTTTAAGTGCTAAAAATAGATCTCTAGAATGCATAAAATACTTCATATGCTCAATACCGCAAATCTGAAATTCAAAAGACATTCATATCTGAAAGTACTCTCAAAATACACAACACAAAACACAATTCACAACCTGCAAATACTGAAAACCCTAAGCTCCTCTTGACAATTCAAAACCTGCCCGACTATTGGGCTGGGGGGGCAGTCCCCTCCTATTCCTCGACGGCAGGCAACCGCCCCGTGAGACGATGTGAATGGCCAGGGAGAGGATGGCGGGGAAGCGTCGTCAGGCCAACTGCTTTTCCCCTCTTGCAGTTGGGTTCGGTCAACGAAGACACCACCGGCTCGCTCTGGCACGGCACACTCACAAACGGCACCATGTAGATGCTCGATCCTTCAATCTCTGGTGGATGCTCCATCTGGGATCGATCCTCCCACCACCGCTGCCTCACGATCGGATTCGGTGAATCTGTTTGCTCCATGGCCCAGAGGAGCAGCTCTATGTACTCCGGTGCGACTCCCTTCGGGAGTATCGCCACCGTTTCGCTCTGTTGCAGATATTTGGCCATGGATGTTGCCGTCGCCGCTAGTTGGTCCTTGTTGTCAAACCAAGACTGTATCTCCAACATCCTAGCTAGCTTCACAGGGTCGCCGTCTGCGATCCTCACGTATCGGTTGTACTCCTCCATCGATCTAATTCTCCACGGCACCTTCACTCGCCGGTGGTGGTTTTTGAATGGAACAGGAGAGGAGCGGCACTGGTTTTGGATTAGAACGGGAGAGGAGCGGCGCTGGTTTTGGATTAGAACGGGGAGGAGCGGCGCTGGTTTTGGATTGGAACAGGAGAGGAGGGGCGGTGGTTTTGAAATGGAAGAGGAGAGGAGCGACGCTGGATTTAGATTGGAACAGGAGAGGAGCGGCAGTGGTTTAAGAGGAGAGGGCGGCGCTGGTCTTGGAAGTATTTTTTTGTTTTGCGTATTTTGGGTCAAAGTTTGACCACATACTGTATTTGACAAGCAAAATGTGAATGCATGTCACCAAAAATTGTATTGTTTGGTTCGTCTCTGAATGTACTTTAAAATTATATTATTTTTGCAACGTATAACATATATTTTATTTGTGAAAATCATGGTCAATTATGACCCAGAATAAAAGGGAGACTAGTTAATGTGGGGTCGCTTTCTTAATTGAAGGGTAAATTGATTTTGATTTTGATCCAGTCATAGCGCGCCTGCCCTCTCGTCCAATCCTAAATCGCTGCCGCATGCTCCTCTCCTTCTTCTCCATTGCAAGACCACCATCTCTCCTCCCATCTTCCAAAGCTAGCACCGGACCTCTTAGAAGGACATCTATGGAGAGGATGCAGCAGCAAATCGGGCAGATTGCCGGAGGCGACCAGGAAAAGTTAACCAGGTTGAAGGAGATCCTTACTTGGTTTGACAATGAGTGGGAGATTTCGAGGATGGTAAGGGCCATGTGGCAATGTATGCGAAAGAGCGAGACGACGGCGATGAGGGCGGCGATGTACTCCTCAGTGGCAGTCATGCCGCAGTCCTTCGAGTTCATCGAGTATCTCCTCTGGGCGATGGATCATACAGATTCGGCTGAGGCGAAAGTCAGGTGGAGGTGTGATCTCTCTCTGACTATAGCGCCAGAAAAGGTCCTATCTGCTAGGACTACGTCGGTATTTCCCTAAAGAGGAAGGGATGATGTAGCACAGTGAAGGTAGGTATTTCCCTCAGTGAAGAAACCAAGGTTATCGAACCAGTAGGAGAACCAAGCAACACAACATAAACAACACCTGCACACAAATAACAACACCTCGCAACCCGACGTGTTAAAGGGGTTGTCAATCCCTTTCGGGTAACGATGCCAGAAAATTGTAGTAGATTGAAATAATAGATCGCAGATAAAATAAAGTGCAGCAAAGTATTTTTGTATTTTTGGTTTAATAGATCTGAATAAAAATGCAAAGGAAAAGTAGATCGCAAGCAAATATATGAGAAAGAAGACCCGGGGGCCGTAGGTTTCACTAGTGGCTTCTCTCGAGAAAGATAGCAAACGGCGGGTAAACAAATTACTGTTGGGCAATTGATAGAACCTCAAATAATTATGACGATATCCAGGAAATGATCATTACATAGGCATCACGTCCAAGATTAGTAGACCGACTGCATCTACTACTATTACTCCACTAATCGATTGCTATCCAGCATACATCTAGTGTATTAAGTTCATGGAAAAACGTAGTAATGCAATAAGAACGATGACATGATGTAGACAAGATCCCTTTATCTATTGCGTAGATATAAATCTCGTCTTTTGATCCTAAGTAGCAACGATACATACGTGTCGGTTCCCTTTCTGTCACTGGGATCAAGCACCGTAAGATCGAACCCACTACCGGGCACCTCTTCCCGTTGCGAGATAAATAGATCAAGTTGGCCAAACAAAACCCAAATATCAGAGAAGAAATACGAGGCTATAAGAGATCATGCATATAAGAGATCAAAGAAACTCAAATAACTTTCATGGATATAAAAAGATATGACTGATCATAAACTCAAAGTTCATCAGATCCCAACAAACACACCGCAAAAGAGTTACATAATATGGATCTCCAAGAGACCATTGTATTGAGAATTCAGTGAGAGAGAGAAAGCCATCTAGCTACTAACTACGGACCCGAAGGTCTACAAAGAACTACTCACGCATCATCGGAGAGGCACCAATGGAGGTGGTGAACCCCATCCGAGATGGTGTCTAGATTGGATCTGGTGGTTCTGGACTCTGCGGCGGCTAGATGAATATTTCGTCGATGCTTCTAGGGTTCTGGTATTTTTGGGGTATTTATAGAGCAAAGAGGCGGTCCGGGGGGCACCCGAGGTGGGAACAACCCACCAGGGCACGCCTGGGCCTCCTGGCGCGCTCTGGTGAGTTGTCCCCTCCTCGGGAGTCCCCCCATGTGCAACCAGGGCCCAACTTCTTTTTTTGGTCCATAAAAAATCATCGTGAAGTTTCGTTGCATTTGGACTCCGTCTGATATTGATTTGCTGCGATGTAAAAAACATGGATAAAACGGCAACTGGCACTTGGCACTATGTCAATAGATTAGTACCAAAAAATGATATAAAATTATTATAAAACATCCAAGATTGATAATAAAACAGCATGGAACAATCAAAAATTATAGATACGTTGGAGATGTATCAGCATCCCCTAGCTTAACTCCTACTCGTCCTCGAGTAGGTAAGTGATAAAAACAAAAAATTTGATGTGGAGTGCTGTTCATCATGTCATATCATATTCTTTTCTTTATAGCATGTACATTTGGATTTTTATGTGATTCAAAGCAATAGTATAGTTTTGACATAATAATTTAGATACTCAAGCATATCAACAAGCAACCATTTCTTTCAAAATATCAATGCTAAAATAAGTTATCCCTAGCCCATCATGCTCAAACATTGATCCATTCATGAAACACACTCGAATATTAACTACACCCAACACTTAAGTACGATCACATTGCCTCCTAATTGGTGCTTTTATAAGAGAAGATGGAGACTCAAATTCAAAATAAAAATTGCATAAAGTAAAAGAAAGGCCCTTCGCAGAGGGAAGTAGGGATTTGTAGAGGTGCCAGAGCTCAAAGCAAAAAAAAAATAGAGATAAAAACATTTTGGTAGGTGTATCCATCCCACCAACGAAAATGACTCAGAGTTACGAACACCATGCTAGATATGCCATAGGCGGTTCCCAAACAAAAAATAAATTTTATTCCTTTTTCCACCGTTCTTTCACTTTCCATGGCTAACCGTATCCACGGGTGCCCTCCATACCAACACTTTCCAAGGAATTTATTATTTGACAGCATAAAGTAAATTCATTTTTGCATTTCGGGACTGGGCATCCCTAAAACCTTTGCCTTACTCTCGTGCAATGACAATTGAATAAACACTCATCTTGAGAATAACACATCCAGCATGGAAAATATTAGCCACCCGTTACCGTTTCGCGAGCGAAACAAACACACAAAATAGAAGTTTATTTTGAAAATTAGAGATGGCACATGCAAATTTGCTTAGAACGGCAAAATAATACCGCATATAGGTAGATATAGTGGACTCATGTGGCAAAACTGGTCTAAAGGATTTTGGATGCACAAGTAGAGGTCATACTTGGTGCAAAATGAAGGCTAGCAAAAAGATTGAGAAGCGACCAACCAAGAAACGAATAATCTCATAAGCAAGCATTAAGCATAATTAACACCGAATAATGCACCACAAGTAGGATATAATTTTCATTGCATGATTATTGACTTTCGTGCATGCATAGGGAATCACAAACCTTAACACCCATATTCTTACTAGAGCACAATTACTCATCAACATAACTCACATATCACATCATCATATCTCAAAACTATTACTAAGAATCAAGTTTTATTTTTTCCAATGATCTTCATGACATTTTTTACTTTATCCTTCTTGGATATCTATCACTTTGGGACTAATTTTCATGTGTTGCTTTTCATAAGCTCAAACAAATATAAGTGAAGATCATGAGCATAACAAGTTTTATTTCTCTCAAAATAATTTAAGTGAAGCAAGAGAGAATTTCTTCAAAATTTACTAATTCTCAAATAAATCTAAGTGAAGCAAGAGAGCATTTCTTCAAAAATACTAAGCACACCGTGCTCAAAAAGATATAAGTGAAGCACTAGAGCAAGTCCTAGCTCATAAAAGATTTAAGTGAAGCACAGAGAGCAATTCTAACAAGTCATGAAATAATTTTGGATCTCTCAAATAGGTGTGTCCAGCAAGGATTGATGACTTAAAACACAAGATAAAACAAGCAAAGACACATATCATACAAGACCCTCCAAGCAAAACACATATCATGTGATGAATAAAAATATAGCCTCGAGTAAAACACCGATAGTTGTTGGAAGAAAGAGGGGATGCCACTCGGGGGCATCCCCAAGCTTAGTTGGTTGCTTATTCTTGGATAATAGCTTTGGATGTCGGGGCATCCCCAAGCTTAGGCTCTTACATCCTTCCTTCATCCATCGTAAGATAACCCAAAACTTGAAAACTTCAATCACACAAAACTCAACAAAACCTTCGTGAGATCCGTTAGTGTAAGAAAAATAAGTCACTACTATAAGTGTTGTATCAAACCAATTCATATTTTGTTTTTGTATTATATCTACTGTATTCCAACTTTTCTATGGCACAAACTCATCAAAGCAAACCATAGAGCCATCGAAATAAGCACACAACACAAAGAAAACAGAATCTGTCAAAACAGAATGGTCTGTAGGAATCCGACTTTTGCGAATACTTCTGGAACTCGAAAATTCTACCAAATTAGGATGACCAGGGTAATCTGTATATTAATCTTCTGCAAAAAGAATCAGAGCAAAAGCTCTTTTCTGTGATTTATGAAAATTATTTTCGTGAGCGCAAAGTTTCTGTCTTTTTCAGCAAGATCAAACAACTATCACCCAAGAAGATCCTAAAGGCTTTACTTGGCAGAAACACTAATTAAAACATGAAAAACACAATCATAACAGTAGCATGATTATGCTAACACTCAAGAACAGAAATCAAAAATAAAAAAGAAAATTTATTCATTGGGTTGCCTCCCAACAAGCGCTATAGTTTTACGCCCTTAGCTAGGCGTAAGGCAAGGATCTAAGTTTTGTCATATTTGGTTCGAGATCCATAAGATGCCCTCATGATTGATTCATAAGGTGGCCTGATTTTTGTTCTAGGAAAGTGTTCCATGCCTTTCCTTAAAGGAAATTTGAACTTAGTATTGCCTTCTTTCATATCAATCACGGCACGATAGTGCATAAAAACGGTCTACCAAGGATAATTGGACAAGACGGATTGCAATCAATATCAAGAACAATAAAATCTATGGGCACATAATTCCTATTTGCAAGAATAAGAACATCATTAATTCTTCCCATAGGCTTTTTAATAGTAGAATCCGCCAAGTGCAAATTTAAGGAACATTCTTCAAGATTGGTAAGACCAAGCACATCACATAAAGATTTCGGAATTGTAGAAACACTAGCACCCAAGTCACACAAAGCAAAACACTCATAATTTTTAATCTTGACTTTGATAGTAGGTTCCATTCATCATGCAATTTTCTAGGAATGGATACTTCTAATTCCAATTTTTCTTCAATAGCTTTCATCATAGCATCAGCAATATGTTTAGTAAAAGCTTTGTTTTGTTCATAAGCATGGGGGGAATTTAGCATGGATTGCAACAAAGAAATACAATCAATCAAAGAGCAACTATCATAATTAAAGTCTTTGTAATAAAAAAGAGTGGGTGCATCACTAACTAAAGTTTTGACCTCTCCAAACCCACTTTCATCAATTTTCTCAACAAGATTTTCACCCTCCGAAATATTGGGACACCTTCTACTTAAAGTTGAATCTTCTCCAGTCCCTTTTTCATCATTCTTAACTTTACTAAACAAGGAATCAATAGAAGAAACACCAATCATTTTAAGATCTTCATCACTTTTATCTTCTAACGAGAGTGGTTTGGCAGCCATTTGATTTACAAAGGTAGCTTGTGCATCGGATATTTTTCCCAACAAACTTTCAGCAAAAGCATACATAGATTGGAGATTGCAAACTTCTCTACTAATATCATCAAGTTGTTTTGTGATAGCATCTAGCACGACGGAGTGCTCCCTAAGTTCTTCAGTGAAATACTTATTATGCTCAAATTGTGTAGTCATATATTCCTCAGTACTTTTCTCAATTTCAAGCAAAATATTTGGGTAAGGAACATCATAATATTTTCTTTCAGGCATCATGACTATGCAAACAAGAAAGCACACAAAAACAGATCCGGCAAGAAAACGGCGAACGAAAAAAGAGAGGCGAATAAAACGGCAAATTTTTGTGAAGTGGGGGAGAGGAAAACGAGAGGCAAATGGCAAATATTGTAAATTGCGAGGAGATGAGATTTGTGATTAGGAACCTGGTTATGTTGAAGATCCTCCCCGGCAACGGCGCCAGAAATTCCTTTTGATCGCTCTCTGACTATAGCGCCAGAAAAGCTCCTGTCTGCTAGCACTACGTCGGTATTTCCCCAAAGAGGAAGGGATGATGTAGCACGGCGAAGGTAGGTATTTCCCTTAGTGAAGAAACCAAGGTTATCGAACCATTAGGAGAACCAAGCAACACAACGTAAACAACACCTGCACACAAATAACAACACCTCGCAGCCCGACGTGTTAAAGGGGTTGTCATTCCCTTTTGGGTAACGATGCCAGAAAATTGTAGTAGATTGAAATAATAGATCGCAGATAAAATAAAGTGCAGAAAAGTATTTTTGGTTTAATAGATCTGAATAAAAATGCAAAGGAAAAGTAGATCGCAAGCAAATATACGAGAAAGAAGACCCGGGGGCCCTAGGTTTCACTACTGGCTTCTCTCGAGAAAGATAGCAAACGGCGGGTAAACAAATTACTGTTGGGCAATTGATAGAACCTCAAATAATTATGACGATATCTAGGCAATGATCATTACATAGGCATCACGTCCAAGATCAGTAGACCGACTCCTGCCTGCATCTACTACTATTTACTCCACACATCGACCGCTATCCAGCATGCATCTAGTGTATTAAGTTCATGGAAAAATGGAGTAATGCAAGAAGAACGATGACATGATGTAGACAAGAGCCGTTTATCTATTTCATAGATATAGATCTCGTCTTTTTATCCTTAGTAGCAACGATACATACGTGTCGGTTCCCTTTCTGTCACTGGGATCTAGCACCGTAAGATCGAACCCACTACCGAGCACCTCTTCCCATTGCAAGATAAATAGATCAAGTTGGACAAACAAAACCCAAATATCAGAGAAGAAATACGAGGCTATAACAGATCATGCATATAAGAGATCAAAGAAACTCAAATAACTTTCATGGATATAAAAAGATATGACTGATCATAAACTCAAATTTCATCGGATCCCAACAAACACACCGCAAAAGAGTTACATCATATGGATCTCCAAGAGACCATTGTATTGAGAATTCAGCGAGAGAGAGAGAGAAAGCCATCTAGCTACTAACTACGGACCCGAAGGTCTACAAAGAACTGCTCACGCATCATTGGAGAGGCACCAATGGAGGTGGTGAACCCCATCCGAGATGGTGTCTACATTGGATCTGGTGGTTCTGGACTCTGCGGCGGCTGGATGAATATTTCGTCGACGCTTCTAGGGTTCTGGTATTTTTGGGGTATTTATAGAGCAAAGAGGCGGTCCGGGGGGCACCCGAGGTGGGCACAACCCACCAGGGCGCGCCTGGGCTTCCTGGCGTGCCCTGGTGGTTTGTCGCCTCCTCGGGACTCCCCCCCAGGTGCAACCAGGGACCAACCTCTTTCTTGGTCCATAAAAAATCATTGTGAAGTTTCGTTGTATTTGGACTCCGTCTGATATTGATTTCCTGCGATGTAAAAAACATGGAAAAAACAACAACTGGCACTTGGCACTATGTCAATAGGTTAGTACCAAAAATGATATAAAATGATTATAAAACATCCAAGATTGATAATAAAACAGCATGGAACAATCAAAAATTATAGATACGTTGGACACGTATCAAGCTGGTGGGCGTACAGGTCAAAGGTCGAGCATCCAGAGGATAACGAATCGATCGAGTACGGTGTGCCGTTTGTGAGGGTGCAAAGCCAGTCGGAGCCACAGGAGTATTCGTTCTCCCACCGCAAGAGGAGGCCAAATGGCGCGACGTCGCTTCCTCGCCATTCTCCACAGTTCCCTTGACGCTCGCCTCATTTCAACGGCGGCGGTAGGATTTAAGGTAAGCTTTGCACTATCCTAATCTTCCATCTGCTCATGCTTACAATCAGTGTGACAGCTAATGAAAATCATGCTTACAATCAGTCTCCGAGTACTACGTCAATCACCCTAAAATAGCTCTGGACCTTTGGGTCAAAGTTGTGACATTGTGTACAAATAAAGAAAAATAGACTGGTGCTTCTTTCAGAAAAGAGTACTCCCTAGAAAATTGCCAATATAAGCTACTAGTATTTGGTTAGAGGATTTTCTGCCGAGAAAGATCTGTCCACAGTGAGTGCCACACATCCCACTGGTGGTGGATGCGAATGCATGCATGGAGCATGGTTGGTGTCGGTAATTTTTACTTGGCACACCTTGCACTCTGCATATATGCCGGTTCCATCCGTACATTTGTGCAGTTCCACCAGAATGCAGCTGCATAACCCTGTTTGCATAGATAATGAAAAAACATGATTATATTATAGTGGCACTAGTTGATGAAACATACACTAATAAATAGAAGAAAATATTGCGATAGTATCATAGTATGCCATGCTGCGAGGACGAGATGGGCCCTGCGACGCCTCATACGGTAGGCCTCATACTGGAAATTGACCCAAGTCTCCCCGATGCACCTTCTGCCAGTGATGAACATCAGTGTACAGCGGTAGTACAAGGATGGGCCTGGAGACATTCCAATCTCAATTTTTGTGCAGATCAACTAAAATTAAGCACCCCAGTTTGCAGAAACGCTTAAACATTAACAATGGGACTAGTTGATGAAACATATACTAACAAAGAGAAGCACTTTCTTTATCTACATTGGAAATGAAATGATAGAGAGGACACTCGCTCTATTTTAACTGTATTATTACTTCATTTTATCAGTGGCACTAGGGTCGAGCAGGTGGCAAACGAGGTGTACTGTGCATCGCAAGGATGGAGGCCGGGGGTGCTTAGACTGGGATGCTGAAGCTGGCTCTTTCAGTCCCTATCTTCCCCCCTGATGTTTCTGTGGTAGCATTTGGGTTGTAATCCAAACTTGGCCGAGCTGGTGATGCATCCCCCTACCTGCCTAGCTTATGTGGCGAACTTGTCTCATGCTAGTACTCGGTCCGTTCTAGTAGTAGTTGCATAACTGCCCGTTTACACTGAGATGTTGTCGGATAATGGTTCTCTATGGTTGGGTTTCTTTAATGAAATCGGAGGAAACTCCCTCTTTCGATATATATAAAAAATCAGTGGCACTAGCGGTGCCAAAAACATTTCCTCAAATTAATAGTGCCACTAGATTAAGGTGCAAAATAATAACATTACTGCTTTATCATGGCAGTGCTAAAACAGTAGCACAAGAGCAGACTCAACATGCAGGATCTTTGGCAAACGGTCGGACCAAAAAGGAACATACCTCCTGATGGGAACCATATCTGCAGTCAACGCCATCGTAGAAGGGATGACACCGGTCACCAACATGGATGATTCAATTCATGGGACCTTTTGGTGCAGTTCACCTAAAATGAAGCAATGTCCCATGAGCTAGTAGCTTCTTCTTCATTTTTTTAAGAAAAGGGCTCCAGCCCCGGTTCCATTTCCATCAGAAAACGAAACCCACAGAGCTTCTGCTTCATTATTTGCAATAAAATTGAGCAACATTATGGTTGGTTGTGAAGCTCGTGGAATGTTCAACTATAATTTGGATATCATTTGTGCAGTTCAACTAAGATCAAGCGTGAAATGTATATCTCTGTTTTCACAAAAAAGGTGGAGAGGAGGGTGACTAACAAGTGATGAAACATACATCAAATGAAAAGAAGCATGTTCCTTATCTGAATGGCAATCCTACAAGGACAATAGCAATTTCTAAAGCAGCAGCATTGCTAGATATTAGTGTGGGCATTAGGATTAACTATGATAACCGTTAAATACGACATTACTTTAATGGTGCCATTGCTTCATTTTACCAGCAACATTACATTAACAGCTGCTACAGAGTTGGTATTTGGGCACGGGAGAGTAGGCAGACCAAGACAGTTGCATTTCTAACGAAAAGAAGCAACTTATCTTAATGGGAAATTTAGCAGGACATGAAAAAAGTGTCATTGATTCATATTACTGGAGGCATTACATTGAAAACAACATTGGTTTAATGTGTCCTTAGTTTTAACAGTGCGACTGCTACATTTTACCAGTGGCATTACATAAGAGTGGCTTGGGGCAACAAACATCAGAACAGGATATCTGGGGGTCCCATTTTTGTTCGGTATAGCCACCTTATACCGTGTGAGGCTAGCAAATCTAGTGCTGGACATACTCTGTTGACTTGTCCCCGAGTCTCACTTTCTTTCCTTTTTCAACCAATAGATCGGGTTTATACTGAGTTTGTACGGCGTTTCCCTTTATTTCCCTATTAGACCAAGAGACCAGTTGGATAGCCAGTCTCTGCTACTTTTTGCCCCCATTATTTCCTCTTTCGACCAAGTCCTAGATTCAGGTAACAAATCTTCCCCCACCCCACCCCCTTTCTTCCTTGTTTGAACCAAGTAGTACTAGATTCGAGTGCATGAACTAGTTTTACCTCTTAACAGTAAAAATTTAGGTGGCTTTCGAACAGCCGATCGATCCTATCTACGAGGGGCCCTGAGAAATAGTAAAAGATACAAATGCAGCGACGTCAGGAGCTCGGGAAGTAGAGCAAGGCTGGTTTCAAAGGAAGTTATACCTGAGGGTCGCCGGGATGTCGCTAGGTGGGCAACAGGAGGCCAGATCTGCCCACACTACGGCAGCGAGGAAGAAGGGGTCAGAGGCCCTCCCTAGCCAGCAGTGCGTGCGAGAGAACGACAAGGCACGCTGATCGGGACACGCCGGCAGTGAGCCGTCGCCGAGGACGACCGCGTGAACGCTGCACCTTCTCACCTTCCCCGGTGGAGAGGATCCGGCTGGATCTGTGACCAGCGGTGAGCAGAGAGAGTGTGTGGCCACCACTGTCGTGTTTAGATCTGGAGAGGACGAGACAGTGTGAAGAGAACAACACTAGCAAGCAAGCGCGGAGGCTCCTGCCTATATAGTGGAGTAGTTTTCTTTTGTCTACCGGAGCCGGCTTGACCTCGTCAATGACTGTCGAGAAGTCTTCATGCACGTGCCCCGGAGGTGCAGTTGTCGTCATTTTGATCTGAAGCACCGGATTATAACATATAACACGAAAAAATGCCACATGACAAGAAACCATAACCTCACTGCCCCAAGGAGACAACATGAATCCCGGCGGACAAACTAGACGAAGATCAAAGCAAAAATTAAACATAAACTCGTAGAAAAGGGGTCCATCGATAGATGTCCTAATTAACATAGCCGGCTTGACCTAGATGGCAGTCGGGTAGTCTTCGTGCATGTGCCCCCAATGACCAGTGCCTTGGAGGAACTCAGTTGTCGCCGTTTAACCCTCGTAGTGACCTGAAGCACATGACACCTAATATTGCGAGATGACAAGAAACCTTTTTTTAGATTTCTCATCAGAACTACAGCCCTGTACAACACAGCCTGCACGATATGTAGACGATAGCCAATCCAGTCGTGTCTGCTGGAGACTGGTCACATGCATGGACGAACTGATCTTCCATGTCATGCAGGGATCATCCAGGCACCAACGTCTGTACAACACTTCTCTAGTACTATCGCTCGTCTCTCTCTTCTATTAACTCACCCAACTTGCGGGGCCGGGGAGTGTACCTATGGTCGGTTCTCAATTGCGGTCCCACATGTGTGTGCAAACGCAATATGACGCGCGTTCCATTCGGAGAGCGGCGTGCCAGACCTACAAACCGCCTGGGGTGCAAAGCGAACGTGACGGGCGTGCTGTATACTCCGTACATGTGTACCGCCATTTTCTTGAGGCTTTGCTCCATGATGCAATCCATGGATACAAAATTATACTATACTATTTAAAAGTCGAGGGCGGGGCAGTTCCGCCTAGTCGGTTCGACAGAGACGCGAGAAGATGAGGGAGTAGGCTGCTGCAAACGTAGGGCTGTGTGATTTGACAGCGAGTTACTGCTGGATAGGTGGGCCCCCGTGATTTGACTTGCCATTATCATTTTAACTGCGGTGCTACAACCGGCCCGAGTCTCCCGATTCCTGACCACCTCCATGGTATGCAGGTGCCTCTCCCAATGCTCCACCATGTAGAGGCTGGCTCTTGCATGAGAGCCCACTCCTCCACTTTTTCCTTGCCTCTCTCCTCCACATATGCAAAAATGCCATGTAAGCGGGCTTAAGCCTGCCACATAGGCATGAAGTCTGATGTGGCAAGTTAATTAAGAAGAGAGAGACTAGTTTGGTGACCCCAGGAAGAAACGGTGCTAAGTGCGTGTACCTAGGTGAAAAGACAATTTTGAGTCTATAGCTAATTAAATGAAGCAAGCTTAGCAACAAAAAACTAAGCACCTATGCATTGGGTACTTGAGTTGCTAAGCCATTTAATGCCCTTAGAACCTCATCTAAGCACCATTTCATTGGAAGAGGTCACTCCTTGGCAAATGCAATAAATACTACGAATAAAGAGATAGAGAGAAGTAAAAAATACTCTTATAGCCAACCTTATAGCTAACCTTGTTGTATGAGTGACTAAGTGATGACTATGTATGACATGCCAACATCAGATAGCCTAACGCACCGTGTTAAATCTCCACGGGCGCGACCGCGCGAGCGAGGCGACGGTCGTGGTAGGCGCGACCATGATACAGGCTGCTGGCAGCCCTTGGATCTGAGATCGAACGATCGCATGCTAAGTTGCTGAAAATTTGCAGAATAACCCTCCAGGATAGGATATTCACCCATAGGTCTAGAATCATGCCACGCAACCATTCGATCTCAGATCCAAGGGCTCTCAGAAGCCTGTATCATGGGAGAATGGAAAGCTTCGTATCACCTGTAATTTTCTTGATGCTTGACATGACATCAAAAGCCATTTAATTGGGCGTCGAGTAGACATGACATCTAATTGGGCCCCCATAGTACTGTGCATGAATCCATTTATCCACCAGGCAAGCCACTACCCTGCCATTCGCACGCCCCACTCAACATTTTTATAGTCGAAAAACCGCTAGTAGTTCGCTCCTACTCGTCCCCGGACGTCCTTTAACATTACGGCAGTTCGCTCCTAATCGTCCCGTCCTCTGACATTACGGCAGTTCCACTAATCCTAACCCTCCTCCTAAATCCATGGCATCCCAAATCTCCATGATCAGCGGTGAGTACAAGGTTAGAACCATCACCGGCGATGAGTTTGATGTCATCTACACCCGTTCTTCCGCGACGGTGAAAGGATGCCTTGCTCGCTTCAGATGCATGTTCGAAAACTCAATTGATCAGTGGGTCGCTGGGCTAGATGTTGAGTACACCACAGCCCTGGACAAAGAGAAGAATCTAAAGGAGGAAGAGAAGATGAAGCCCACCCTGATCCAGGTTTGCGTGCATAACTTGTGCTTGGTCTACTACATATGCCATGCCGACATTGAGTGCAAGGAATTTAAGAAGTTCCTCGCAGGCTTCCTAGTCAAATTCATTATTGTAGACTTTACGACCGACAGAAGAGTCCTGGGTCGGATAGGCCTCGTTTTAGGTGAGCCCTTCGACCTCCAGAAGAATCGGCTGGTGCCCTCTCGTGATCAACCTTCAATGCCGACCCTGGGAGGAGCCATGGTTCATCCTTCGTACGGCAAACTGAAGAAACCTCCGCCCAAGTTTCATCGTCATGCATGGCAGTGGAATGTACTAGATATAGACCACATCCACTATGCTGCAATGGATGCCTACCTTTGTTTCAATATCTACAAGGGTTGGATGAAGAGCAAGAGCCAAGTGTGTGATTTAAGCAAAGAAGTATCGGCCAAGAGGAAGAGGGACAAGGACGAAGTCGAGCACATGGACGAGGAGTCTGAGTAAGGTGGCAGTGTCGTTGCTCATGGTGGTTCTAATGCAGTGTCTACCGGATTAGTTGCTTAGTTTAATTTCAGGGATGCTTAGTTTTATTTGAGGGGTGTGTTGTGCTGAGCCCCCAGCAGAACTATGTTATGTTCCTTCTCGTTACTTTAACTCTTCAGTACGTACATACTAGTATTTCATACAATTCATCTTTTAGTTGGTAGTACTACCACTCATTTCTTCACATTATATATGTACAATATATATGGACAACATCATATAGCCAGCAGTTTAGTTGTCAAAGAATTTCAGGGTGCTTAGTTTTATTTGAGTGGTGTGTTGTGCTGGACACCATTATTGTGACTCAAATCTCTTTTGCCATGTTGTAATGACATAAATACCTATGGACCAACATGCCGGCTCTCCCTCTATCTCACTACAGTACAATAAAGTGTGGGGCCTACTTGATCCCAACAGCGTTCTTATTTTCCTGTAAAATTATTCGCTTGGTTACTCCTGACAAGCGGGGCCACACTTATCATTGTGAGATAGAGAGAATCGGCTTATTTTTGTCATATAACATGGTCGGGTTTGACGTGAAAATAAAAATGTCTAATGGCATTTTTGAGCAAACATCTAACGGAACGATGACATTTTTGAGATATCTAATTGCATTTTTGAGCAAGTATCTCACGGATCGATGGCTTTTTTGAGTAGTTGTAACTTCTAATGGCAAAACTGAGTAGTGATACACAGATAGTGGCATAAATAATAATAACCCAAGAATTAAATAGGGATGCTAATTTCTTGAATAGAATTTAGCACCCCATTTAAGCACGTACTAGTTTTTTTAATAATACTATATGCATAATTTGGCGACGAGCGCTCTCTATATGTACCACATTTTTTCTTTAATTTCATCTCGTTAGTTTTGCTCCAACGCGCAATCCATCGATACTACTACTGTACAAAAGTATACATTTTTAAAAGGCTAGAGGGCAGGGCAGTCTCGCTTGGTCGGTTTCACGAGAGGCGAGGGCCTTTGTGATTTGACGTCTCATTATTGCTGGAAGGCGGGGCCTTGTGATTTGACTGCTCGTATAAATGTTGCCAACGAAGGAGGAGCAAATAACCGTGCGGTATACTCAAGTTTTCCACTGGAGTACTAGTACGACGAAGGAGCACGAAACACGGCAGCCCAGTGCCATATGGCAATAAAAATGATCTAATTTGCTAGTCATCGATCCCACAGCGCCGCTCATCGTTAGCATTGTTCTATTCATGCCTCGCAGAGAATGTGACACGTGCGGTGAAACACCTGAAGCAAAGGAAGAAACACAGGAGCAAAAGAAGAAGGAAGATTATCACCCGCAAAAAAGAAGGAAGACGCACACACAAGTCTGGGGCGCTGCTCTCTACTACATGAAGGGTTGCTGGCCGCAGAGTCATAATTGCTTCATCATCGCCTCCACGCCCTCCATCTCCTTGCGCATCTCCTCCGCCATCTTCTTCATCCTGTCCATGATGCGGGATTTCTCGACGTGAGCCTTCATCATCTGTTCCACGGCCGCATTACGTACCTTGACATCAGCCGGGTGCTCGATGCGGAGCTTTGCCAACTCCTTCTGTTCCATGACGAGGGCCTGCAGCATCTTCATCAAGGAACTACTCTTCTCACGCAGCTTCTTCCAGCCAGCGTTCTCCTCCTTCAGCAGGTCGAGCTTGTGGCAGAGCTTCACCTTGTCCTCCTGAAGTTGCAGGATTTCGTTGGTCGCCTTCTTATCCAAGGCAATGCTCTTCTTTAGCAGCATCACCAAGCCGGTAGTCAACTCCCCCTGCTCATTGAGCTCAGGGGCATGTTGTCGAGGCTCTCCTTCAGCAACTCCACCAAGCCGTCGATGAACTCCTCATGCTTATTGAGCTGATCGGGCATGTCGTCGAGGGATAACAACTCCAGTGCCGCCAGCTTGGCATGTTTGCCTCCGCGGCTAGGGCGCTCCTGGGAGCCCTCGCCTCCACAGCTAGGGCGCTCCTGGGAGCACTCGCCTCCGCGGTTAGGGCACTCCTGGGAGCCCTCACCTGCCCGTGAGAGATCTTTCGAGGTCTCTGCGAGGCGGCGAGCCCTCTTTTTTCCGCGGCCTTGGTTGCCGCTCCCTTATTACGAGTAGTTCTCGACCTAGAGCTCTGCACACCGGCCATGGCAAGGACGGACAAACAAGAAAGACTTATAAGGAGGAAGAGGTAGAGTGATTTTCGGCTAGGTACTAGTTCCCCTTTTTATAACCTAGTACTAGCACTAGTACTAAAACCTGTTGGAGATATGCCCTAGAGGCAATCATGTGTTGATGATATTTCCATATGTATTCATGAGTCCTTTGTATTGTCCTTGGACATCATCAATGATATGTATCAATAAGTATGTGACTTGTTTGTGGAACTATGTATTGTATGATGATTGTTTTAATGGTCCCTAGCTAGTTGATAAGGTTATGCGGACACATATCCTTGACTAGTATACGACTCGGTTGATGACTATGTTTCACAAGTCATGTGCATGGAGATGCTAAACCGATAGTATGGGCTCGGGGATGGAGATCACCGAGCCGGACAGACCCACTTTGAGACGCAGCGAGATATAGTCATCTGTTAGTCTCAAGTGCAATGTCTATGCCATGTCCTAGACCTGAGGTCCTCGCATGTTCTCGGGATGAGGATCGACTCACTTAGGGTATATCAAACGCTACTCCGTAACTGGGTAGTTATAAAGGTAGCTTTCAGGTGAGTCATGAGACATGCCACGAGACATGGTTGACCAAGATGAAATTTGCCCCTCCTATTTGGACAGATATTCTCTGGGCCCTCTCGAGTGATCAGATTCGGAAAGCATGGCCATGTGACTTGGGTTAAGTGTTAACCCAGTTCGGGAATCTGTATCATGGTTTCGAGAAGAGAGGTCGAGCTAACACAAGGGTGACAAGTACTCGCCTTGAGCTCGACAACAAATATCGTGAGGCAAAAGGAATGTTGCATATGCCACATTGTTGAGGTTCGTCAAACGACTTTACGCCCACATGGGAGTTGGCACGTTCTGCTAGGAGCCTCTACCAACTATCGACTCTGGTTGTTTCCATGTGTACGTGAACCTATAGGGTCGCACACTTAAGGGGTTGCAGCCCATTCGGATTGGATCTGAGTGCAAAATGGATGTGGACTCCTAGTGGGCTCAAGTGTTGAGCCCACCTCGGAGGTCTATATAAAGGGGAGTGGGCACACCACTCAAGATGATCGGATTGAACCCTGGTTAGCCACCGCCACTCCCCATGCCCATGCCGCGCGACCGGACCTAGCAGTCCGCCGCTCGACGCTGCTCCCCGTACGTGTGGATACCTTGGAGGCATCGCATCTGCGGTGCTTGGACGAACCGTTCGAGGGAACCGTGAGGTGCCGTTCGAGGGAGATCACCGTTCACAGGTCTTCGCTATTCGCGGGAGATCGGCAACGCGAGGAGGAGACGGCCCGGGAGATCGACTACACGCATCACCAGCTCTACTTCTGCTGTGGTGACTGTGCGTCTAGTGGTAAACCCGATCCCGTGATCTGTTTCCAGCAGCATGATCTTTGGTGCGCGGTAGAAAATTTTATTTGGCGCTAGCGTAGCGTACCGCGTGTTCCAACAAAACCTGCATAGTGGGAAGTGGGAACACGTTCAGGTTTGATACGGGTGTGAGCAGGTTTGCACTTAATTATACTGTACACTTTGGAATGTTATGGGAACAAGCTAAAGATTAATTGATGGTTTTGGTTTCGAGGCCCGAAACGGCTCCTGATGAATTTCCTGGAACACAAATTTCAAGTACTACCGGTTAAATACGGTCACACAAGTCAGTGATGTATAACTAGTCGTACATGTCAGACCAAGCCGATGCATGTCGCGGGTCTGACCGACTGTCTATTGGTGCGACCGACCCTAAGTATTACACGATGGAGACTTCTGTTTGTGGCTTCGGGTGATTGTCACGACCAAGCATTCAAAAACTAGTGATAAATCAATTACCATCTTTTTCCAAACGACCAAGTATTTTCACAGGAATACAATACATATAGATGGAGTGATTGTCATGGTTGCAAACCGCCATGGCGCCACAAGTTCACTGCAGTAGAAACTGAGTAGGTCAGTGCATCGCCGGCGGGGAAGGAGGGCAGCTCACTTTGCCTACGATGCATGCCCAGCGGCACCGCCACAGCTTGTCCCACGATTTGGCTTCTCCTACCGCCCATTTGAACAGTTGCACCGGCTGCTCATACCATTCTGCAGGCATGCGCGTTCTTTCCTCCGCAGTTGACTCCGTGAATATGATCTCTGCCATTAGACCTAGCTCGAAATCAATACGACGCTGCCAGATGCTGACATCCCTCAGCATCTCTCCCCTAAGATCGACTTGCGCCTCCGTCTTGTGCTGCGCCAGGCGCAGCTCCTTGGAACTTCTCTCCAATTGATGTGACGCTTCCTCAATCCGATTTTTGCCCTTGCTGCCCACCACCTGAAATGCAACCCTGGCATGTCCTCCGGCGCCACCGATATGTGATTCCAGAGCAATGGATGCCCTCTAAAACACATGTGGGTTTCGCTCAAAGGCGACAGTGCTGCGGGCCGCAGCGAGAGGGCAGCCCACGGAATCTTGGGATCTAAGGGATTATCCATGGCGTGATCCGGTGGGCGAGGCGGGGAGGCGAGCCTAGGCACTGGGAGAGCCCCACGAGGCTAAGATAAAGATAGTACAACTCCACTCCGTCCATATTTAAATACAATGGCCACCAACAGTAGCCCTGGCAAAAATTGATCATGCTGCCTGCGTCCTGGTTTATTGTCCCCCTTTTTTGTGCCACTTTTTATGACATGCATAAATATTATGTTACTTAAAAATATGGTCAAAAATTGGCACGAAATATGAAGGAGACCAATGGAAGTAGCAACCCATGATTTAACTACTCGCATGCACGCAGTGGAGTAGTAATGTCTTTCTCAACTACTTCCTCCCTCGTGTCTACTCAATTTGCATGTGCTGTATTAATTGACCATCAATGAAGTGAAGGACTTTACACGCGTCAAATTATCACATGGGGTGGATCTTCGTACAAAAATGCGTCCCACCATGTACCCGTGTGTGCGTGCGAGGGAATGAGTGCGCGCGTGGCGTGCGTGCACATCTTTGCTTCGTGCATGTACTGCCAGTGTGCCTCGGAGAGGACGAGTACATTCTTCTGGAACCAGCAGCACGCCACTGTGATCAATCCACACAAGGAGGTCGCGACAACGCCTCCACATGTGCCACGTGGCTTCATGAACTGAAAGAGAAACACTATGTAGCGTGCCATTGGAATTCTAATTTACATGTTTGCACATACTCGAAGTACTAGTAAGGTACACGTGCATTGCACGCATCAGATTTGGCAACCAAATTATGAATAAATACCACACTATAGCATGTAAGCTTTGAGTCATATATGCATGATGTAGACGTTCGTTTAATTCTTATAGTTCATCTCATTCAAAATCAATTAGTTTTTATAAAAAGCTAGGGCCTCTTTGATTCATAGGATTTCCAAAACGCGGGAATAGGAAAAACATGGGATTAGAGTGGAATGTCATCTTGAATCCTACAGGATTGTACGAGTGTTTGATTGTGCATAGAAAAAACGTAGGATTCTTTCAAAGAGGTTTGAGTGGATGGAAAGTTTCCTGTGAAATCTAGTGAAAATGAATCCTATGGAAAAATTCCCATGGTTTACAATCCTACGAATCAAACAACCAAGATAGGAAAAATTCCTATGGATTAGAATCCTCCAAAATTCCTTTGAGAATCCTTTGAATCAAAGAAGGCCTTAATCTATTTTATGATTCATGGAATTGTGCGTTGTAAAGCATAAAGTAAAAAACAAATAATGGCAATTCAACTAGAAAAAAAAGTTTGGGCAGTTATGATATGGAAGATTCTAAAACAAAGGAGAAGCACTTGTGTTTTGAGGTTTGTGCATTATGCTTAAGTTCAACCATGGAGTCTACTAGATTGTACATGTGGCAAAATCTGGGGGGGCTAGAAGATGGTGCGAGGGGCCAAGTGGAGGGAGACTATGAAGGAGTGCACAAGTGCGAGATCGATATTTAAAGAGAGGGGCGAGAATGTGCGCTGTTGCGCGCAGTGGCGAAGCCATGAAAAATAAATGAGCTAGGGGGCCAAGCATTGCGAATCCTTTAGGAGGAGGGCCAATTCATCAACTTAAACCATTTTACCAGCAATTGATCTAATGATCACATTCATATTAGCCTCAATATATAGTGATGTTAGGGGGGCAGGGCCCTTGCTGCCCCTGTCTTCGCCACTATGCGCGCGTCTGAGAGATGAAGCGGAAGGCATGGATGATGAGAGGAGGACGTTGGATATATAATTAATGTGGGTGTATTAGCTATGTAGTCCTATATAGAGAGGTATAGATTGATCGATGTGTACGTGGGAAAGAGGGTGAGACCTCACTAGATATATAGATTGATCGGTTTGTGTGGAAAACTGGGAAAGACCTAGCTATATGTACACACACATAGAGGAACATCGATCATTGCGCACGCACGTGAGAGATAAAGAATGCCTGATATGATGAAGAGGGGGAGGTGTGTGTGTGCATGCATGGGAGACCGACCTGAAGAAAAAAATATGTGCAATGGATAATGCCGAGTGGTAGTGTGTGTGTGATAACCCACAAGTATAGGGGATCGCAACAGTTTTCGAGGGTAGAGTATTCAACCCAAATTTATTGATTCGACACAAGGGGAGCCAAATAATATTCTCAACTATTAGCAGTTGAGTTGTCAATTCAACCACACCTGGATAACTTAATATCTGCAGCAAAGTATTTAGTAGCAAAGTAGTATGGAAGTAACGGTAACGGTGCCAAAAGTAACAGTAGCAGTCTTGTAGTAATTGTAACAGTGGCAACGGTAAAGTAACTAAGCAAAGATCAATATGTGAAAAGCTCGTAGGCATTGGATCAGTGATGGATAATTATGTCGGATGCGATTCCTCATGCAACAGTTATAACATAGGGTGACACAGAACTAGCTCAAGTTCATCAATGTAATGTAGGCATGTATTCCGAATATAGTCATACGTGCTTATGGAAAAGAACTTGCATTACATCTTTTGTCCTACCCTCCCGTGGCAGCGGGGTCCTATTGGAAACTAAGGGATATTAAGGCCTCCTTTTAATAGAGTACCGGACCAAAGCATTAACACTTAGTGAATACATGAATTCCTCAAACTACGGTCATCACCGGGAGTGGTCCCGATTATTGTCACTTCGGGGTTGCCGGATCATAACACATAGTAGGTGACGATCAAGAACTCACATATATTCATGAAAACATAATAGGTTCAGATCTGAAATCATGGCACTCGGGCCCTAGTGACAAGCATTAAGCATAGCAAGGTCATAGCAACATCAATCTCAGAACATAATGGATACTAGGGAACAAACCCTAACAAAACTACTCGATTACATGATAAATCTCATCTAACCCATCACCGCCCAGCAAGCCTACGATGGAATTACTCATGCATGGCGGTGAGCATCATGAAATTGGTGATGGAGGAAGGTTGATGATGACGACGGTGACGGATTCCCCTCTCCGGAGCCCCGAACGGACTACAGATCAGCCCTCCCGAGAGAGATTAGGGCTTGGCAGCGGCTCCGTATCGTAAAACGCGATGAATCCTTCTCTCTGATTTTTTCTCCCCGAACGTGAATATATGTAGTTGGAGTTGAGGTCGGTGGAGCATCAGGGGGCCCACGAGACAGGGGGTGCGCCCAGGGGGGTAGGCGCGCCCCCACCCTCGTGGACAGGGTGTGGGCCCCCTAGTCTTGATTCTTTCGCCAGTGTTTTTTATTAATTCCAAAAATATTCTCCGTGAAGTTTCATGTCATTCCGAGAACTTTTATTTCTGCACAAAAATAACACCATGGCAATTCTGTTGAAAACAGCGTCAGTCCGGGTTAGTTCCATTCAAATCATGCAAGTTAGAGTCCAAAACAAGGGCAAAAGTGTTTGGAAAAGTAGATATGATGGAGACGTATCAACTCCCCCAAGCTTAAACCTTTGCTTGTCCTCAAGAATTTCAGTCGACAAACTAAAAGTGATAAAGAAAAAACTTTTACAAACTCTGTTTGCTCTTGTTGTTGCAAATATGTAAAGCCAGCATTCAAGTTTTCAGCAAAGATTATGAACTAACCATATTCACAATAACATTTAGGTCTCATGTTTACTCATATCAATGGCATAATAAACTAGCGAGCAATAATAGAAAATCTCGGATGACAACACTTTCTCAAAACAATCATAGTATGATATAACAAGATGGTATCTCGCTAACCCTTTCTGAGACCGTAAAACATAAATGCAAAGCACCTTTGAAGTTCAAGGACTGACTAGATATTGTAATTCATGGTAAAAGAGATCCAGTCATGGTCATACTCAATATAAACTAATAGTAATGGATGCAAATGATAGCAGTGCTCTTCAACTGGTGCTTTTTAATAAGAGGATGATGACTCAACATAAAAGTAAATAGATAGGCCCTTCGCAGAGGGAAGCGGGGATTTGTAAAGGTGCCAGAGCTCGATTTTTGAAATAGAGATAAATAATATTTTGAGTGGTATACTTTCATTGTCAACATAACAACCAAGAGATCTCGATATCTTCCATGCTACACACATTATAGGCGGTTCCCAAGCAGAATGGTAGAGTTTATACTCCCCCACCACCAACAAGCATCAATCCATGGCTTGCCTGAAACAACGGGTGCCTCCAACTAACAACAATCCTGGGGGAGTTTTGTTTGCAATTATTTTGATTTGGTTTGAGCATGGGACTGGGCATCCCGGTGACCAGCCATTTTCTCGTTAGTGAGGAGCGGAGTCCACTCCTCTTGAGAATAACCCACCTAGCACGGAAGATACAGATGGCCCTAGTTGATACATGAGCTATTCGAGCATACAAAACAGAATTTCATTTGAAGGTTTAGAGTTTGGCACATACAAATTTACTTGGAACGACGGGTAGATACCGCATATAGGAAGGTATGGTGGACTCATATGGAATAACTTTGGGGGTTATGGAAGTGGATGCACAAGCAGTATTCCCGCTTAGTACAAGTGAAGGCTAGAAAAAGACTGGGAAGCGACCAACTAGAGAGCGACAACAGTCATGAACATGTTTCATTCATAATAGGCTGAATCAGGAATGATGAACTAATCATATTTACAAAAACAAGAGAGGTCGAGTTCATACCAGCTTCTCTCATCTCAATCAATCCATCATATATCATCATTATTGCCTTTCACTCACACGACCGAACGGTGTGGATAATAATCATAGTGCACGTGCATTGGAGTAAGCTGGAATCTGCTTTCATCTAATACAAAGGAGAAGACAAGATAATATGGGCTCTTTGTTAATTCCACAATAATGCATATAAGAGCCACCTCAACATTTTCATCATGGTCTTCTCCTCTCGACCCCAAAAGAAAAGAAAGGAAATAAAACTATTTACACGGGAAAGCTCCCAACAAGCAAAAGAAGAACGAGAAATCTTTTTGAGTTTTCTTTTAATTATTACTACTACATGCATGAAAAGTAAACTAGCTAAAAGCTACAACTAATTTTTTTGGTTTTTTCTTAAGGTTTTTCGAACACACAAGAAGAAAGCATAAAAAGAAAATAAACTAGCATGGATAGTACAATGAAAAAGTATGAGCACCGACAACTGGCATGAGTGTGTGAACATGAATGTAATGTCGGTGAGAAATACGTACTCCCCCAAGCTGGGCTTTTGGCCTAAGTTGGTCTATGCCCATGGATCGAAGCTACTCTCTTCGGTGTACTGAGGAGGGTCCTCGGGGTGCCACTGGTTGGCGATCTCCTCTGGATCCCACTGATAAACAGACTGCCGATAAGGGTCAAGTGGTGGCTCCGGCTCAGCCTTTGGAGCAGGTGTCGCGCTGGTCGTGGAGGAAGTCGGTGAGGCCTGCATTCTCAGCCAAGTGATAAAAATCTTCATAAATTCCACAGGCCTTCAAGAACTCATCACAAGGCCATTCACACGGCCGAACCTCCGCAGTGCGAGGGAGGTTATATTTAGGCTTCTTATTCTCTTCACTTTGCTTATCCTTCGAGCTTCGGCTCGAAGAGCCTCTCAACATTCTCTTCAACATTTTCTCCCTCTAAGAACAATCCCCCAAAGCAGTTTTGCGAGTGGAGCTTTGAGCAAGGAGATCGAAAATCGCAGCAAAACGAGCTAGAACACGAGTTTGAGCTGTGTGGTGATTTTTTCTGGAGGAAGACGAAGTGTGTGGGTGCTGGAATAAGTGGAGGGGGCCCACATGGGGCCCATGAGGCACGGGGCACACCCTGGACCCTCGTGGCCAGGTGGTGGCTCCCCCTGGTGTGTTCTCAGTGCCAGATATTCTTAAATATTCTACAAAAAAATCATATTTCAATTTCAGGGCATTTGAAGAACTTTTATTTTCGGGGTATTTTTTATTGCAATGATAATTAAGAAAACTGACAGAAAATACTATTTTTGCTTTATTTAATCTAAATAACAGAAGTAAAAGGAGGGTACAGAGAGTTGTGCTTTCTAACTTCATCCATCTCATGCTCATCAAAGGGAATCCATTAACAAGGTTGATCAAGTCTTGTTAACGAACTCATTCCGAATCGCATGAAACCGAAGAATTTTCGAATAACACTAAGTTACTTCAACGGGGATATGCACATCCCCAACAATAATAATATCATATTTCTTCTTGACAGTAGGAAGAGGAAATTCAAAACCTCCAATAATAATTGATGGAATTTTTCCAATAGAATTGATACTGTGGACTTGAGGTTGTTTCCTCGGAAAGTGTACCGTATGCTCATTACCATTAATGTGAAAAGTGGCATTGCCTTTGTTGCAATCAATAACAGCCCCTGCAGTATTCAAAAAGGGTCTACCAAGGATAATCGACATACTATCGTCCTCGGGAATATCAAGAATAACAAAGTTCGTTAAAATAGTAACGTTTGCAACCACAACAGGCACATCCTCACAAATACCGACAGGTATGGCAGTTGATTTATCGGCCATTTGCAAAGATATTTCAGTAGGTGTCAACTTATTCAAATCAAGTCTACGATATAAAGAGAGAGGCATAACACTAACACCAGCTCCAAGATCACATAAAGCAGTTTTAACATAATTTCTTTTGATGGAGCATGGTATAGTTGGTACTCCTGGATCTCCTAGTTTCTTAGGTATTCCACCTTTAAAAGTCTAATTGGCAAGCATGGTGGAAATTTCATCTTCCGGTATCTTTCTTTTATTTGTAACAACATCTTTCATATACTTAGCATAAGGATTCATTTTAAGCATATCAGTCAAACGCATACGCAAGAAGATAGGTCTAAGCATTTCAGCAAAGCGCTCAAAATCCTCATCATCCTTTTTCTTGGATGGTTTAGGAGGAAAAGGCATGGGTTTCTGAACCCATGGTTCTCTTTCTTTACCGTGCTTCCTAGCAACAAAGTCTCTCTTATCATAACGTTGATTCTTTGATTGTGGGTTATCAAGATCAACAGCAGGTTCAATTTCTACATCATTGTTATTGCTTGGTTGGGCATCAACATGAACATCATCATTAATATTATCACTAGGTTCATGTTCATCACCATATTGTGTTTCAGCATTAGAAATAGAAATATCATTGGGATTCTCAGGTGTGTCAACAACAGGTTCACTGGAAGCATGCAAAGTCCTATCATTTTTTCTTTTTCTTCTTCTTAGAAGGACTAGGTGCATCAACATTCGTTCTCTGAGAATCTTGCTCGATTCTCTTAGGGTGGCCCTCAGGATACAAAGGTTCCTGAGTCATTTTACCTCCTCTAGTCATAACTCTAACAACATTATCATTTTTCTTATTATTTAATTCATTGAGCAAATCATTTTGAGCTTTAAGCACTTGTTCTACGTGAGAGGTAACCATAGAAGCATGTTTACTAATAAGTTTAAGTTCACCTTTAACTCTAGACATATAATCACTCAAGTGTTCAATCATATAAGACTTATGTTTCCATTGTCTGCCAACATAAGCATTGAAGTTTTCTTGTTTAACAATAAAATTATCAAACTCATCTAAGCATTGGCTAGCAGACTTATAACGAGGAATATTACCTTCATCAAATCTAGAGAGAGAATTTACCTTTACTACCTGTCTTGGGTTATCAAGACCATGTATTTCTTCAATGGGCGGTAAATTCTTAACATCTTCAGCTTTAATACCTTTTTCTTTCATAGATTTCTTTGCCTCTTGCATATCTTCGGGAATGAGAAATAGAATACCCCTTTTCTTCGGAGTTGTCTTAGGAGTTGGTTCAGGAAGTGTCCAATTATTCTCATTAGTCAACATATTATTCAATAGCAATTCAGCTTGATCAACAGTTCTTTCCCTGAAAACACAACCAGCACAACTATCCAGGTGTTCTCTGGAAGCATCGGTTAGTCCATTATAAAAGATATCAAGTATTTCATTTTTCTAGAGAGGATGATCAGGCAAAGCATTAAGTAATTGGAGAAGCCTCCCCCAAGCTTCTGGAAGACTCTCTTCTTCAATTTGCACAAAATTATATATTTCCCTTAAAGCAGCTTGTTTCTTATGAGCAGGGAAATATTTAGTAGAGAAGTAATAAATCATATCCTGGGGACTACACACACAACCAAGATCAAGAGAATTAAACCATGTTTTAGCATCACCCTTTAATGAGAACGGAAATAGCTTAAGGATATAGTAGTAACGAATTTTTCCCTCATGAGTGAATAGGGTAGCTATATCATTTAATTTAGTAAGATGTGCCACAAAAGTTTCAGATTCATAACCATAAAAAGGATCATTCAACCAAAGTAATTATCTTTGATCGACAGAGAAATCATAATCCTTATCAGAAATACAGATAGGTGAAGTAGCAAAAGCAGGGTCATATTTCATTCTAGCATTCAAAGACTTTTCTTTCAGCTTAGCTAATAATTTCTTAAGATCATATCTATCATTGCAAGCAAGAAAATCTCTAGCAGTTTCTTCATCCATAACATAACCCTCAGGCACAATAAGCAATTCATATCTAGGGGGAGAATCTTCATCATCACTTTCGTCAATATTATCAGTTTCAATAATTTCATTCTCTCTAGCCCTAGCAAGTTGTTCATCAAGAAATTCACCTAATGGCACAGTATTATCAAGCATAGAAGTAGTTTCATCATAAGCATCATGCAAAGCAGAAGTGGCATCATCAATAACATGCGACATATCAGAATTAATAGCAGAAGCAGGTTTAGGTGTCACAAGTTTACTCAAAACAGAAGGAGAATCAAGTGCAGAGCTAGATGGCAGTTCCTTACCTCCCCTCGTAGTTGAGGGATAAATCTTGGTTTTCTCGTCTTTCAAGTTCCTCATAGTGATCAGCAGATATAAATCCCAAGTGACTCAAAGAACAGAGCTATGCTCCCCGGCAACGGCGCCAGAAAATAGTCTTGATAACCCACAAGTATAGGGGATCGCAACAGTTTTCGAGGGTAGAGTATTCAACCCAAATTTATTGATTCGACACAAGGGGAGCCAAAGAATATTCCCAAGTATTAGCAGTTGCGTTGTCAATTCAACCACACCTGGATAACTTAATATCTGCAGCAAAGTATTTAGTAGCAAAGTAGTATGGAAGTAACGGTAACCATGGCAAAAGTAACAGTAGCAGTTTTGTAGTAATTGTAACAGTGGCAACGGTAAAGTAACTAAGCAAAGATCAATATGTGAAAAGCTCGTAGGAATTGGATCGGTGATGGATAATTATGTCGGATGCGATTCCTCATGCAACAGTTATAACATAGGGTGACACAGAACTAGCTCCAGTTCATAAATGTAATGTAGGCATGTATTCCGAATATAGTCATACGTGCTTATGGAAAAGAACTTGCATGACATCTTTTGTCCTACCCTCCCGTGGCAGGGGGGGTCCTATTGGAAACTAAGGGATATTAAGGCCTCCTTTTAATAGAGTACCGGACCAAAGCATTAACACTTAGTGAATACATGAACTCCTCAAACTACGGTCATCACCGGGAGTGGTCCCCATTATTGTCACTTCGGGGTTGCAGGATCATAACACATAGTAGGTGACTATTGACTTGCAAGATAGGATCAAGAACTCACATATATTCATGAAAACATAATAGGTTCAGATATGAAATCATGGCACTCAGGCCCTAGTGACAAGCATTAAGCATAGCAAAGTCATATCAACATCAATCTCATAAGATAATGGATACTAGGGATCAAACCCTAACAAAACTAACTCGATTACATGATAAATCTCATCTAACCCATCACCGTCCAGCAAGCCTACGATGGAATTACTCACGCACGGCAGTGAGCATCATGAAATTGGTGATGGAGGAAGGTTGATGATGACGACGGCGACGGATTCCCCTCTCCGGAGCCCCGAACGGACTCCAGATCAGCCCTCCCGAGAGAGATTAGGGCTTGATGGCGGCTCCGTATCATAAAACACGATGAATCCTTCTCTCTGATTTGTTTCTCCCCGAACGTGAATATATGGAGTTGGAGTTGAGGTCGGTGGAGCATTAGGGGGCCCATGAGACGGGGGGCGCGCCCCCACCCTCGTGGACAGGGTGTGGGCCCCCTGGTCTTGATTCTTTCGGCAGTATTTTTTATTAATTCTAAAAATATTCTCCGTGAAGTTTCAGGTCATTCCGAGAACTTTTATTTCTGCACAAAAATAACACCATGGCAATTCTGCTGAAAACAGTGTCAGTCCGGGTTAGTTCCATTCAAATCATGCAAGTTAGAGTCCAAAACAAGGGCAAAAGTGTTTGGAAAAGTAGATACAATGGAGACGTATAAGTGTGCATGCATGCACGAGAGAAAGTTAGTGGTACAATTATAAAGAGAAGACGACTGTGTGGGTGTAAAAGACTAGGTGAGGTCATAATCGATGTAAAGTTGAATTCAAATATTTGAATAAGAGATCATGATGTCTGAAACCCATGCATGCATGAATATAACTGAGATATGTGCAGTGTGGTTTGGAAACGAGCATGTTGTACTATATACACATTGAACAAGGTCAGACTGATTTGAATTTGAGATACCGATGGCAGACATCGTTTGGCCATATTGCATCCGTGCATGGACACACTATTCTAATTGGAGATGATGGGTGGCTTTCGCATCACATATCTATATCTATACCCCTATATATTATATTTTATATTTTTTATATAGTGCGTGGATAACTTTAACTTTGAAAGATGGTCGTTGGATGAAGCCAATACGATGGTGCAGAGATGGCAAATTCGAGCACTACTAGTCGTTGGATATCATCTAGATTCCACCAGATTTTGCCACATGTACAATCTAGAAGACTCCATGGTTGAACTTAAGCATAATGCACAAACCTCAAAACACAAGCACTTCTTTGTTCTAGAATCCTCCGTATCAGAATTGCCGAAATGTTTTTCTTCATGATTTGCCATTATTTGTTTTTACTTGATGCTTTACAACACACAATTCCATGAATCTTAAAATAGATTAGCTTTCTTATAAAAACTAGATGATTTTGAATGAAATGAACTATAAGAATTAAACGAACATCTACATCATGCATATATGACTCAAAGCTTACATGCTATAATGTGGTATTTATTCATAATTTGGTTGCCAAATCTCATGCGTGCAATGCACATGTACCTTACTAGTCTAAATGGTGTTTGTGTGTGTGTGTGTTGTGCGTGTTAAACACATTGTACGTAGTATCATACATGGTTTAGATTCCGAACATCTAGCTAGAGCATTGTAGCGACCAGACCTCAAACAGTCTGACCTCTGTGCATCAGTGTCATCCCTGGATCGGTAATGCTGAGACGCACAGTACTTGAAGGATTTATAACAGAGTAGCAATCACACACTTACTACAACGAATGTCTCAAAAGAGAACTTATTACAATAAATATGGCTTAAGGCCATCTAATACGATAACAGGGGAAGGCTTGGAAGATAAAGTGAGTCCATCAACTCCAATGGCATCACTGAGTGAAAGACCACGTCCTAAGGCTCCTTACTCGTCGTCTGAAAAGTCTGCAACATGATACGTTGCAGCCCGAAAACGGGTCAGCACATGGAATATACTGGCAATGTAACACAAGAGAGTAATGAACAGAATAAAGCTATCACTACATGCATATATGGCAGGTGGAGGCTGTATGGTTAATATGTTTTGCGAAAAGCCAATTTTCCCTGCAACAAAGGAATAAATTTTCATTTAACTACAAAGTTGGTTGTTAAACACTAAGAATGGTAAACCCCATCTCAATCCCAATTAAAAGTAATTAATAACCCAATCAAAATTAATCTTGTAATAGAGTGACGAGATCCACATGATAATCCAATAACTAGATACTCAAGATGTCCATAACCGGGGACACAGCTAACCATGATTAGTTTGTACACTCTGCAGAGGTTTGCGCACTTTTCCCCACAAGACTCGATCTCCTCCGTTGGATTTCTCGCACTTCATGGTGTTTGAGAAACGGATGACCGAGACACAGTCTTTCAGAAGCGTTAGCACCTTACGATGGGTAGACAGTACCACCTACATCCCCTACATCTGCTAGTCTACCACTATAAGAGTTCACACGACTTAATCAACTATGCTAGAGCCCATAATAGCTTGTGGCTGCACACGGAAGTTTCTAGCATGAATAATCTTATGATCCCTTTGAGCCTGGGTGGCAGTCCATAGGAGAATCACACGGTACCCCGGGATTTCCAAAAAAATACAGGCAATCACTGGGTTCCCCAGGTGCCTCAATCCACCCAGATGTGTATTTAAGTTTCCACCTTAAGTTAACCATTAATTAACAATACTCACAACTGTCACGAATACACTCAAACCCAATCCACGTCTACGAGCATAGCATAGCGGTATAAGCAACGTAGAAGTAACTCCCAGGGTTTGATAATAAACAGGTGAATAGGTACTATCTCATCTACTTCCCAACCCACAATTTAATTAAGATCCTAACCATGCAATTGTTTGAGGATTGATCTAATGCAATAAAACTGGGTAGTAAAGAGGTATGATCAAAGTGTTACTTGCCTTGCTGATGATCCGCGAAACCTAGAGACTCGTAGTACCACGCTTCACACACCAGGTACTCTATCACAAACAAACAACCATACAATAAGCAATCAAGCAAGGGCACGGGTAAAACTCAAATAAGAGATCTAACCAGAAAGTTCAACTTAAGAACTCTGGTTTGCAAAAAGAAACAAATCAAACGAAGCAACGAAACTCAAACGGCGAAAGAAACAAGCTTCGTTTACTAATCTTAACTAAAGTCAAATTTTACAGTAGCAAAATCTTGTTTAAGTTAGTTAAACAGAAAGAGGGTTTCGAGACGAAACTCTAGGCGCTTGAACCACCTGATTCCGATAAACAAGCGAAAAGTTATACTAGAACGAAAATCGGATCAGAAATCGCGATCGAAAATAATCGCGGAAAATCCGAGAAAAGAAAAACTGATGAACAGGCTAATGAACGAACATTCACTGTCTGCGGCTAAACGGTGAAAACCGTTCGTTAAAACGAACTAACGAACGGGCATTCGCTAAATAACTAAAAACAAAAAAATATACCGAAAAAAATAAACCGAACCGGATTTAAAAAATGGATCTCGGTTTAGAAAAAAACCATTCGGTTTTCTTACATAAACCGAGACGTCGGCGGCGGCTACCTCCGGCGACGACGAGGCACGGCCGCGGCGCGGGGCGGCGGCGGCGGGCGGCTAGGGTTAGGGCGCGGGGCGGCGGGTGGGCTGGCGGCGACGCAGGCTGGGCCTCGGGCGGCTCGGGGCGGCGGCTTATAAAGCCCCCCCCCCCCCCGGGGCGGAGTCCCGCTCGGGTACGGCCCGGAGTCGGTTTGACTTTTTTTTCTAAATAATCCCGACGTGCAGAAAAAGAAAGGAAAAAAAATACTAAACAGACTCCAAAAATTCCAAAATAAATTTTCCCCGTCCTCTAAAAATAGGCCGGACCAGGTGAACATTTATTTGGGCCTAAAATGAAAATTTGAAAACGCATATTTTTCCTAATTCAAATAAAATAGTGATAAAACTCCGAATAAAATTCTTATTTGATTTTAACATTAAATCTTCGATATTTCTTTATTTTGAGGAAGTCATTTTATCCTCTCTCTTTTTATTTTTATAAAAGAAATATTCAAGAGAAAATAATTAAAATCAAACGATCCTCTTTTCAAAATTCGATAAAAACTCGAATATGAAAATAACGAAATCCCCAACTCTCTCCGCGGGTCCTTGAGTTGCGTAGAATTTCTAGGATCAAACCAAAATGCAATAAAATATGATATGAAATGATGATCTAATGTATAACATTCCAAATTGAAAATTTGGGATGTTACAAACCTACCCCCTTAAGATGAATCTCGCCCTCGAGATTCGGGTTGGCTAGAAAATAGGTGCGGGTGATCTTTTCGTAGATCTTCCTCTCGTTCCCAGGTGGCTTCATCTTCGGTATGGTGACTCCACTGAACTTTGCAGAACTTGATTACTTTGCTGCGTGTAACTCGGCTGGCAAACTCGAGTTTCTTGACTGGTTTCTCCTCATATGTCAAATCACTATCCAACTGTATCGCTTCCAGCGGCACTGTATCTCTCAGAGGAATATCAGTCATCTCTGTGTGGCACTTCTTCAACTGAGAAACGTGGAACACATCGTGAACTCCGGACAATCCTTCGGGTAATTCCAACTTGTAAGCAACTTCTCCCATACGTTCCAAAACTTTGTATGGTCCCACAAAACGTGGCGCTAATTTTCCCTTAACTCCAAAGCGCTTCACTCCTCGAAGTGGGGATACACAAAGATACACTCTGTCTCCAACTTCATAAACTGTCCCTTGCGTTTTGAATCCGCATAACTCTTCTGCCTGGACTGGGCTACTTTGAGTCTATCGTCAATCAGCTTAACCTTCTCTTCAGACTCTTTAATCAAATCTGGTCCAAACAACTGTCGGTCTCCAACTTCGTCCCACAACAACAGTGTTCTGCACCTCCTTCCGTACAGTGCTTCAAAAGGGGCCATCTTCAAACTGGCTTGATAACTGTTGTTATAAGAGAACTCCGCATACGGCAAATTATCGTCCCAACTAGATCCATAATCTAGTGCACAAGCTCTCAACATGTCTTCCAGAATCTGATTGACTCTCTCAGTCTGTCCATCTGTTTGCGGGTGAAAAGCTGTACTGAACTCTAGCCTGGTTCCCAAAGTTTCATGCAACTGATTCCAAAGCTTTGAGGTAAACTGGGTTCCTCTATCTGATACAATGGTCCTCGAAACTCCATGCAGACATACGATCCTGGTCATGTATATCTTTGCCAACTTAGCACTGGTGTAAGTGGTCTTCACTGGGATGAAATGAGCTACTTTCGTCAAACGATCGACTACAACCCATATCGAGTCATAGCCTGAACGAGTCCTGGGTAATCCCGTGATAAAGTCCATGCCTAGTTTATCCCACTTCCATTCGGGTATCGGCAATGGTTGTAGAAATCCTGCTGGCTTCTGATGATTTGCCTTCACTCTCTGACATACATCACAAACTGCTACATACTCTGCAATATCCTTCTTCATTCCGGTCCACCAGAAACTATCCTTCAAATCCAGATACATCTTGGTATTTCCTGGGTGAATCAAATATGGCGAATCATGGGCCTCTTGCAGAATCAACTTCCTGATCTCCTGATCATTTGGCACATATACGCGGTCCTCAAACCATAAGGTATCGTGCTCATCCTCACGAAATCCTTTAGCTTTTCCTTTGCTCATTCTTTCCTTTATCTCGGCAATCTCCTTGTCCGTCTTCTGTGCTTCTCTGATCTTATCCATCAAAGTAGACTGAATCTCCAAAGCTGCTACATAACCTCTCGGAACTATCTCCAATCATAGCTCGGGAAGGTCTTCTGCTAACTCCTTGGGTAACTCTCCGGTCATGAGTGTATTGACATGACTTTTGCGGCTCAACACATCGGCTACTACGTTAGCCTTTCCGGGATGATAATGCAATCTCATATCATAATCCTTAATGAGCTCCAACCATCTCCTCTGCCTGAGATTCAACTCCTTCTGCGTGAAGATATACTTCAAAATCTTGTGATCCGTGTATACCTCACAATGGTTTCCGATGAGAAAATGTCTCCATGTCTTCAACGCATGCACTACGGCTGCTAACTCCAAATCATGCGTAGCATAATTTAACTCATGGGGTTTAAGCTATCATGAGGCATATGAAACAACTCTTCCCTCCTGCATAAGTACGGCTCCAAGTCCTCGACGAGAAGCGTCGCAATACACTTCATAATCCTTGCGTTGATCTGGCAGAATCAACACTGGTGATGTAACCAAGCGTTTCTTCAAGTCCTGAAAACTGGCCTCACATTCTTTAGTCCATTTGAATTTGGTGTCCTTCTTCAACAACTCTGTCATGGGCTTTGCAATCTTCGAGAAATTCTCAATGAACCTCCGGTAGTATCCTGCGAGTCCAAGAAAACTCCGGATCTCTCCAACTGACGTGGGTGCTTCCCAATTTGTCACAGTGACAACTTTGATAGGGTCTACTGCTATTCCTTCTCCGGATATAACATGTCCAAGGAATCCAACTTCCTTCAGCCAAAACTCACACTTGCTGAACTTGGCGTATAGCTGATGTTCTCTGAGCTTCCCAAGTACTAGACGCAAATGCTCTTTATGCTCCTCTTCATTCTTCGAGTAGACCAGTATATCATCAATGAACACCACGACGAACTTATCCAAAAACTCCATAAACACCTTGTTCATCATGTTCATAAAATAGGCAGGTGCGTTAGTCAGACCAAATGACATAACGGTATACTCATATAGCCCGTACCTTGTGGTAAACGCTGTCTTAGGTATATCCTGCTCTCGAATCTTCAGCTGGTGATACCCTGATCGCAGATCGATCTTGGAAAACACCTTAGCTCCTTGCAACTGGTCAAACAAATCATTGATCATCGGTAGTGGGTACTTGTTCTTGATCGTCACCTCATTCAATTCTCGATAATCAACAACCATCCTTAACGATCCATCCTTCTTCTCTACTAGAAGTACTGGGGATCCCCAAGGTGACAAACTTGGGCGAATATAACCTTTATCCAGTAACTCCTTAATCTACTTCTTAATTTCCTCCAAATCCTTTGCGGGCATTCTGTACGGTCTCTTAGATATTGGTCTTGTGCCTGGCAAAAGCTCAATCAAAAACTCAATGTCTCTATCCGGTGGCATGCCTGGCAACTCTTCTGGAAATACATCTAGGAAATCCTTTACCATTGGTACTTCCTCCTGTACAACTCCTGATAAGGAATTTACTTGAGTCCTATTCAGCACATGCCGGGATACATACCTGATCCTTCTTCCTTCTGGGGTGGTGAGTAAGATCGACTTACTGGCGCAATCAATGTTCCCTTCATACTTTGATAACCAATCCATGCCTAATATCACATCCAATCCTTGTGACTCCAATACTATTAGGTCTGAGGGGAACAAGTAGTTACCAATCCTTAATGGTAACCGATCACACCATAGGCTGGCCATATACTCTGCTCCTGGCGAGGTTACTAACATGGGTGACCTAAGGGCTTGGGTTGGCAGCTTAAACTTATCCACGAATCCCCTTGATATGTATGAATGTGATGCACCAGTATCAAAAAGTACGGCTGCAGTAAATGACTTAACCAAAAACTTACCTATTACTGCATCGGGTTGGGCTTCAACCTCCTCCACGTTAACGTGGTTCACTTGTCCCCTGGTGAAAGGGTTGGGATTCTTCCCAGAGCTTCCATTGCCATTTCCATTCTTAGCTTCAGGACATTCATTGGCGTAATGTCCGGTCTTCTGGCACTTGTAGCAAGTAACGTGGCTTAGATCTTTCTTGGCGGGTGTTGCCGGGTTTGGAACGGTTCTGTCCGCTGCTTCCTCCATTACCATTACCGTTCTTGGAGCCACTATGGTTGTGCGAACTTCCTCCATTATGAGTGTGGCCTCCATGGTTATGAACAAGTCCTCCCGAGTTCGGGGTGAAACGGGGTCTCTGATGAGCTCCAGAATTATACTTCCCTTGTCCATACTTCCTCTTGCGGCTTTCAATCTGCTGCTGCTTCCCTTCAAGCATGAGAGCTCTATCCACCAACTCCTGGTAGTTATTGAAATTTGCCACCATCAACTGCATGCTCAGCTCATCATTCAGTCCTTCCAGAAACTTCTCCTTCTTAGCTACATCTGTAGCGACGTCATCCGGGGCATAACGTGCTAGCTTACTAAAGTCATCCACATACTGGCCAACACTGCGCCCTCCTTGGCGTAAGTTGCGAAACTCACGCTTCTTCATGGCCATAGCTCCTGCTGATACATGGGCAGTGCGAAAAGCCTGCTGGAACTGGTCCCATGTCACAGTGTTAATGGGGTAAGTGACTATGAAATTCTCCCACCATGATGATGCAGGTCCATCAAGCTGGTGTGCGGCAAAACGCACTCTCTCCGCATCTATGCATCCTGCAGTAGTCAACTCCCTTTCAATATTTCAGAGCCAATCATCTGCAACAATCGACTCGGTGCTACTGGAGAACACCGGCGGATTCAGCCTAAGAAAACGGGCTAAGTGATCAACTGGTGGTGGTGGGTTGTTGTTGTTGTTCCCCTGGTTCTGATTCTAGACTAGAATCTGCATCAATGCATTCTGCTGCTGGATCAACTGAGTGAGCTCCGGTGGGAAAGCAAATCCATTGTCGCGTCTCGGAGGCATCTGTTGGGTTTAGAAAAGATGAGAAAAACAGAATAGAATGAGGTCGAGGGGAAAACACTACCCATATGCACATGAGACAAACACAAACATATCACTCAATCAAATCAAACAAGGGCATACAATCAGTCTAGAACTATCGTTAGAAAAGTGCTTGGACTATGCTATATACATGGTGGAATACTACTACTGATATGGTGGTCGACTAGAAAAATTGCTCGGTCGAAGACTCCATGATATCTGCTCCAGCTTCATCAACATAGTCATCATCGCTATCGTCAGGGTCCGAGTCAGTGTCGTCAATGATGATGTAGTTCTCCGGGCAAGTGGAATCGTCATCTTCTCCTCCTGGCGCGGGATCTCCCATGAAAACTCCTAGCTTCCTTGTCAGGTCGTCATTCTTCTCCACTAGTACGACAATTTCCTCCTCATAATCTTCGCGAGTAGCCTTGAGTTCTTCCTCCAGCTCCGTGATCCTTGTCATTGCCTTCTTCAAATCTGTCATGCCTGCGCACATCTGGTTCTCCTGGCGTCAAATGTGCTGGTTTAACTCCTGGATGAAAGCGGCAATCGATCTATCCTTCCTGGTGCTGATCATCTCCCATTGCTCATCTCGGCGCCCACAAATCTAGTAGATAGTGTCCTTGAGATCATTGTGGTAAACTTCTCCAATGCGTCCCATGGTGATGTGAGCTGCCATACTCTTTCCTAGACTCCAGGTTGGTGCATCAAAGGAAAACTCTATGGGCTCAGTGACTGGCGTGAATGTCCTTCCTGGAACTTGAACTTGAATCATCCAGCGCTCCTCTTCTGGTAAAGTGGCGTTGTAAGTCCTAGTGAAGCTTGGTATTCCAATGTTCGGGTACCTAGTAACTTCCTTCAAGTGGCATCCAATAGGGGTGTCTTCATCCGGTTGCGTGAACTTGACCCTTGCATCCGCCATCCTAAAGAGTAGAAAATGGAGAGGAGTCAGAAATGAGAAGAGAGTAGTGATCTAGGGCTTTAGCTTAGTGGCCGTGTCCTACAGTCAGTGTGTGCTCTGATACCATCTTTGTAGCGACCAGACCTCAAACAGTTTGATCTCTGTGCATCGGTGTCATCCCTGGATCGGTAATGCTGGCACGCACAGTACTTGAAGGATTTATAACAGAGTAGCAATCACACACTTATTACAACGAATGTCTCAAAAGAGAACTTATTACAATAAATATGGCTTAAGGCCATCTAATACGATAACAGCGGAAGGCTTGGAAGATAAAGTGAGTCCATCAACTCCAACGGCATCACTGAGTGAAAGACCACGACCTAAGGCTCCTTACTCGTTGTCTGAAAAGTCTGCAACATGATACGTTGTAGCCCGAAAATGGGTCAGCACATGGAATATGTTGGCAATGTAACACAATAGAGTAATGAACAGAATAAAGTTATCACTACATGCATATATGGCAGGTGGAGGCTGTATGGTTAATATGTTTTGCGAAAAGCCAATTTTTCCCTACAACAAAGGAATAAATTTTCATTTAACTACAAAGTTGGTTGTTAAACACTGAGAATGGTAAACCCCATCTCAATCCCAATTAAAAGTAATTAATAACCCAATCAAAATTAATCTTGTAATAGAGTGACGAGATCCACATGATAATCCAATAACTAGATACTCAAGATGTCCATAACCGGGGACACGGCTAACCATGATTAGTTTGTACACTCTGCAGAGGTTTGCGCACTTTTCCCCACAAGACTCGATCTCCTCCGTTGGATTTCTCGCACTTCATGGTGTTTGAGAAACGGATGACCGAGACACAGTCTTTCAGAAGCATTAGCACCTTACGATGGGTAGACAGTACCACCTACATCCCCTACATCTGCTAGTCTACCACTATAAGAGTTCACACGACTTAATCAACTATGCTAGAGCCCATAATAGCTTGTGGCTGCACACGGAAGTTTCTAGCATGAATAATCTTATGATCCCTTTGAGCCTGGGTGGCAGTCCATAGGAGAATCACACGGTACCCCGGGATTTCCAAAAAAATACAGGCAATCACTGGGTTCCCCAGGTGCCTCAATCCACCCAGATGTGTATTTAAGTTGCCACCTTAAGTTAACAATTAATTAACAATACTCACAACTGTCATGAATACACTCAAACCCAATCCACGTCTACAAGCATAGCATAGCGGTATAAGCAACGTAGAAGTAACTCCCAGGGTTTGATAATAAACAGGTGAATAGGTACTACCTCATCTACTTCCCAACCCACAATTTAATTCAGATCCTAACCATGCAATTGCTTGAGGATTGATCTAAGGCAATAAAACTGGGTAGTAAAGAGGTATGATCAAAGTGTTACTTGCCTTGCTGATGATCCGCGAAACCTAGAGACTCGTAGTAGCACGCTTCACACTCCGGGTACTCTATCGCAAACAAACAACCATACAATAAGCAATCAAGCAAGGGCTCGGGTAAAACTCAAATAAGAGATCTAACCAGAAAGTTCAACTTAAGAACTCTGGTTTGCAAAAAGAAACAAATCAAACGAAGCAACGAAACTCAAACGGCGAAAGAAACAAGCTTCGTTTACTAATCTGGACTAAAGTCAAATTTTACAGTAGCAAAATCTTGTTTAAGTTGGTTAAACAGAAAGAGGGTTTCGAGACGAAACTCTAGGCGCTTGAATCGCCTGATTCCGATAAACGAGCGAAAAGTTATACTAGAACGAAAATCGGATCAGAAATCGCGATCGAAAATAATCGCGGAAAATCCGAGAAAAGAAAAACTGACGAACAGGCTAACGAACGAACGTTCGCTGTCTGCGGCTAAACAGTGAAAACCGTTCGTTAAAACGAACTAACGACGGGCGTTCGCTAAATAACTAAACCGAAAAAAATAAACCGAACCGGATCTAAAAAAACGGATCTCGGTTTAGAAAACAACCGTTCGGTTTTCTTACGTAAACCGAGGCGGCGGCGGCTACCTCCGGCGACGACGAGGCACGGCGGCGGCGCGGGGCGGCGGCGGCGTCGGGCGGCTAGGGTTAGGGCGCGGGGCAGCGGGTGGGCTGGCGGCAGCGCGGGCTGGGCCTCGGGCGGCTCGGGGCGGCGGCTTATAAAGGCCCCCCCGGGCGGAGTCCCGCTCGGGTACGGCCTGGAGTCAGTTTGACTTTTTTTTCTAAATAATCCCGACGTACAGAAAAAGAAAGAAAAGAAATACCAAACGGACTCCAAAAATCCTGAAACAAATTTTCCCCGTCCTCTAAAAATAGGCCGGACCAGGTGAACATTTATTTGGGCCTAAAATGCAAATTTGAGAAATGCATATTTTTCCTAATTCAAATATAATAGCGATAAAACTCCGAATAAAAATCTTATTTGATTTTAACATTAAATCTCCGATATTTCTTTATTTTGAGGAAGTCATTTTATCCGCTCTCTATTTATTTTTATAAAAGAAATATTCAAGAGAAAATAATTAAAATCAAACGATCCTCTTTTCAAAATTCGATAAAAACTCGAATATGAAAATAACGAAATTCCCAACTCTCTCCGCGGGTCCTTGAGTTGCGTAAAATTTCTAGGATCAAACCAAAATGCAATAAAATATGATATGAAATGATGATCTAATGTATAACATTCCAAATTGAAAATTTGGGATGTTACAAGCATACATGTACTATGATTTGAATTCAACATAAAATGGTTACATATATTTGAATTTGAGATCGTATGTACGTGTAGTTCGTATTTATATAGGAATTTACTTCTCCTATATTCATGTCATGTGTTGTGAAGATAATATTTAGATGATTGTATAACTAACCCGAGTACAATCTCATTCAAATAGGGAAAATGTACTCAAATTTAGTCCATATGCTAGACAACACACATTTTTTTATTGTTGAGGGAAGTGCAAATTGTTTTGGTACTGTACACGTTATGTTTGTTGTCCCGATTTTTTATATTTTTGTTGTTGTATTTGAATGCATTTCTAGTAATATAGTAAAACGGGACATGGCTCTCTCTAGTGATGAGGTGCGAATTGTCTTTTTTTTGTACATGTTAAGCTTGTTCTCCCGAAATTTCACGCCGCGCCTTGTTATGCTGAAATTTCAAGCTAGCATCTCTGTCTATCGTGCTGCGAAACTCCCGCCTCTTCAACCCGCGCCTTGTTACCCCGAAATATTTAAGATATATCTTTGTCTCGTTGTGCTCCGAAAACTCCCTCCATCCCAACCCGCGCCTTCTATCCCAAAATTACAACGCGCGTGAAAACTCCCACCTCCTGCGAAATCTTGACACGCGAAATGCCCGTGATACCCCTGAACCGAAAGAACCGCCTACTAAAATCTGTGGGGGGTACTTTTGTAACTTACCCCACATTTCGGACAAGCGCGTCCCTAAGCCATGGTTCCCCCCTCCCATCCCATCCGCCCACCCATTCATACACCGAGGCTGCGAAAACTTGCGAAGCCCCACACCCTCCTCCGTCCACCACCCAGCCGGAGCCTCTTCCCCGACGACGTCGTCCACTTCCCCGACGACATCGTCCACAGCAACACCTCGACGTCCCTCGTCCACCACACCGGATGAGGATCCATCGTCGATCTCGTCGTCCCGCCGGTTCAGCCACCTCGTCCTACACCTCCAAGGAGCTGCCCCGACGTTCCCCTCGTATTTCGCGCCACCTCCATTCCCACACCACTGTTTTCACCTGCACCATTGGAAGAGCAGGATCATCACCGTTTCCTTGGACGAAGCTGAGGCCTAATCAGCACCACCAAAGAGGTTCTAGACTAATCGCCACATTTTCTTCTTGATTCGATCTCATGGTGTTGCCGGCGCTCGGTCCCGAGCTGACATGGCGCGGCTCCATCCACGGCGGCGTCGTCGGCCACTTCCTCCACGGTGTCGCTCCCTCGGCGGCGATGTCCACATCAGTAGGATCTGCTGCTGCTTTGACTCTTGCTCGCGCTGCTGCTCTGCTCTTGCTCTCGGTCCCCTGCCAGGTCTGCTCTTGCTCTTGCTCACGCTGCTGCTCTCGCTCTTGCTCTTGCTTGCGCTGCTACTCTCGCTCTTGCTCTTGCTTGCGATGCTGCTTCGATTTAGCTACACTTCAGTCGACGGAATCGACTTTTGGGTCAGTCGATTTTCAGGGGGGCTCGTCGGAGTTAAGGAAGAACCAGCCACAGCGGGGAGGGGGCTCGCTGGAGAGGTACCCCACTATCTATCTTAGGGTTCAGGGTGGGGGCGGTGGTCACCGGTGGTGGTGGGGCGGTGGCGTGGGGATCGCCGGAGAAAAAGCTCGTCACGGGGTGGCTAGAGGGATGGCCGGGGCGGCGGCGGGCCGGCGGTGGGGAGTGGTTTCGGGGCGGGTGGGGCGGCGCACCGCCAACCGCGGGCGGCAGGGGGCGGCGGTTTGGCCGGTGGTGGCTGGCGGCTCAGGGGGGTGGAGGTTGAAGATGAACTGCATGCCCTTGATTTCGTATCCAACGGCTGGAAAATCGACTGATCAGAGATGAAAAATTCAGTCGATTGACGTGTACCCTCACCCTGATGCTGCTACATGACCAGCTGCCCCGGCTCTCGCACGCGCTGCTGCTGCTAATGCTTTTCTGCTACTAGTGCGTTCAGTTTTGACAGTAAAATTCAGTTTCGACAGCAAAATTCAGTTTTGACAGTTAAGTTCAGTTTCGATAGTTAAATTCAGTTTCAACAGTTAAGTTTAGAGATGAGCGGCTGTGTATTTTACATCTAGCACTTTGTGGTCATGTATTTTACATCATCTATTGGAGATGCTATTAGAATTCCACTCAAGTTAAGGTTGTCTCTCTTGTCCTGCTTTACCTCGGCGTCGTACAACTCACCGGAGCTGCTCCAACGACGAAACCCTTCATCACAGCGGAGCAGTACCTCGGGCTCCATCTCCAGACGCCTAAGATCTTCTTCCCCTCCTCCGACAGCCAAGTCAGCCGGAGCATCCTCACCGACCAACCCAATCACGCTGAGATCGACATGGCTTCGCCAAAGAGGTTGTGCACTTGTTGCATCTCTTTTTTACTCTACATGTTATATATATTGTCCACTAAGCACACGTAGTAACGTGAAATACTATTAGTTTCTCCTACTATATGACAGGCAGTGAGGTACCAGGCAACTTAGCTATCCGTGATGGACTCTCTTGAACGCCATCATTATTTATCTCTATGCATTTGAACTGTGCATTTGTGGATGGGCCTAG